>NC_042494.1:111370625-111407968 GCF_005508785.2 Acyrthosiphon pisum | reverse complement strand
GAGAATAAAAATATTTATACAATATTATTAGTCAAATATTCATTATTCAAGCACTCCAAAATATTCACAAAATATTATCATTTCCCAAATGCTATGTGGGGTTAATTCGCTTTCCGCATTTCTAATTAAAAAAAAAATCTCGACTATACAATAATTAAAGACCCCATCGCACACCGTATTATAATATAATTTATACATGAAAGTAGGTACTTATATATTTTAATATATGTTTATTTTACGTATTGCGTAATAGCTAATTACATTATCGTATTTATAGATAAGTGCCGAAGCCAGGGAATGTTCTTACCGAGCCCCTAATTTGTTTTTTTAATTTTTGATTATTTAGATTATAATGACATTTACAGGTACATCCATGATAAATTATCCATCATAACCGCAATTACAAAAAACCCTTTTTTTATACATAAATCTGCTAAAGCCAAGGTTTGTCGAATTTTAGTACATACGGAGCGCTAGACGATATACCTGTCATATTCTTATAAACGTATAACAACATAATATTATATAAAATTTTGAAATGCTTTACAATGACGATCGTTAGCAATACATTAATTAAGTTTTAGTTTAATAAATTGTAGATAATTAATACTTAGGTAGAGTACATTATTTTTGGTATAGGTAAAATTTTGCGGTGGACTTTTTGAGGGTTTAATAAAAAGTGTCAAACATATATTGGTTTTACAAACAATTTAGAAACTCTTCTTTCAACTAAAAATATTGCGTATGGACGTATACTGCAACAGTCATATTATAGGACATAAGTACTTACTGTACACCGTACACGCACGAGCATTCGTGTGACGGACAAAAGAGTCTAGGATTTGTTGAGTGCTCTATATATATATATATATATATATAAGCCATGCGTTATATCTATTATATACACGTCTGTTCCGCGCCCGACAAATTAATGCTCTCGCGGAGTTATTTGAAATCAACCAACGCGGGCGACCTACTTTACAAAACGGTGCATCTCCACCCTTAATGTGGAAACGCATTATTTTGTCGTGTCACTGGCGCCCGCCATACCGGGATCATACTTCATGTCACTGGCACTGATGTCGCTGACAAAAACAAGAGGACTATAGTGAGCCGGAGAGGGGGCGAGTGAGAGAGAATGAGAAACGGAGAGAGACAGACAGCAAATTGATATAAAGACCGCCGCCGCCGTGCCGCTGCTAATGCGTGCCGAGCGTGTACTTGATAGAAATCGAATAAGAAGAACTGCTGCAGTGGGACGACAGAAACTTCACGGCGAAATCATTTATTCTATTATCGTTATTTTTTTTTTTTTATCAAACACCGACGACAGTATTAATAACAATATACAGAGTGATTCACTCTCACTGCTCACCCCCAATTTTCTTTCAATGACGAATTTATTCAAATTAAAATTTTCAAAATTTTTAAGGATAATATTTTCAATTGCTGAAATGTTGTTAATTTGTAAGTTATGTACTCGAAGTATATAGAAATTTGGACTATTAAACTCGAATAAATATTATTTATTCACAACGTCGCCGAGCTGCGGGGGTTTAGGACTTTATAAGGTCATATTATAATAATATAATCATATGTATCGTTTAAGTTCTAATGGTTGCAATACATCGTTAAAATATAATTTCGCAAAATATATGGTGTGGGTATTCTGAACAAATATAATGTTATTCAATTTAATATTACAATATAAGCCGAGGATAAAAATAATGTAACGTTTGTTTATTAATAAAACTCCTAACGACAAACGACTTTCAGACAACCGAAATAATTTAATATTAAAAAGCGTTTTCGTGTTAATATTAATATCCAAGTTTTAGATGGATAGATATGAGTGTTATTCATAATTCCATACATAAAATATACGATTTTCGTTCGTGGAATATTCCTCTGAATAAATAAAACCTAAAAGAAAAATGGTTCATGCAAATTACATTTGCTAAAAATGAGTTGAGATTAATTTATAACTTACCGACAAATTATAATGTTGTAAAATAATTAAATACGACAGAACGGAAGTTTTTACACAAAAAAAGAATTCTACCGGATATTAAAAAATAAAGTAAATTGGATTAAAAATATAAATAAATTTAAGCCATCAATAATTTATTTATCTTAAATTAAATATTATAGTAAATCTAAATATATTTTGGATTAACCGTAATATTATTATGCGTATGGTTTATATTTTTTAAATCAGTATCCAGCGTGATTCAAATAGCAATATTAATACAAATTTCAAATCTAACTATAGTACTATAGTAGCGTATAATATAATACCACATACTACATGTCACTATATAGTATATGGTAAATAAAATATGTAATATTTTGTACCTGCTATGTAAAATGTTTAAAATTGTTTTAAATATTTCTGAAAAGCAACAATAGGTATTATCATAATATTATCGATATGACGGTATAAGTTATCTATAGTTATACCGTATATCTGTCATCTATCACCAGGGGCAAACTGACAGGGCGAGTAAGTGGCCATACCCATCCAGGCCCTCTAGAAATTTTATGTTTGGGCCTCGAGTTATATATTTGTTATTTTAAATAATTTTTCAATTCCACACCATAATCATTACGATGAAAACGAAGAATACAATATTATAACACAATTTACAAAAATAAAACAACTGGAACAGTCCAACTGCAGTCGCGAAGGCTATAAAAGTTATTTTAGATTCATTTTTGGAATTTATTATATAATGATACACGTCAATAGATGCTATTGGTAGAAGTTCTGGAACTTTTTTTAAATAATAATAGTAATTAATATTAAAAATAGTATTTAAATTAAAAACATTAATTTTTTTTTTGAAATTTGATATTTTGAGTGGAATGATGAATTTATTGATTTTACAATGATGTGTGTTTTTTTTTATTTTTTTTTACTTTTTATTTTTGTGTCTGTGTACACAATTAGCAGTCAAAATAAAACTTCGATTTTCAACTTCAGTATCTTGTTCGATGGGAAAAATAATGTAGTTGGTACTTTTGGGAGGTCAAAATTTAAAATTCCCAATAGATAGTTTTCAAAAGCACAAAATTAATATTAAGAAAAACGAGAATTTTTACGCAAAATCGGTTTTTGACAAAATCGATTTTGGCTTTTGGTGTAACTCTAAAACAAATTATCGTAAATACATTACATTTTCACTGAATGTTTTTTCATCTATTTCACTTGTACATTGGATAAAATGGAACGTTAAATTGTTTATATTATCAATTTCCCAGAATCATATATGTCATCGAAATGTTTATAGATTGTGTCTAAATGAAATGAATGACACAAATATATAATATTATGAGTATATTTATTATTAATATATGTTACATTTCTTATATATTATTAAACTATGAATAATAGTTATTATTATAATATGTTGTTAAACTTTTGAGATTTAATCACTGATGCTGACTTTTAATTATAAATGTCTTTTCATGCTTTATATATTGGGTAATTGCTGTCTTTAAACATTTATAAAAATGGCTATTTAGTTGTATGTATTATGTCACTTTGTCTGTCCAGGTGTGTGTTTGAGATATTAAAAAGAGCAAAATAGTAAAGGTATTAAAATATTATACTGGTTTTAATAGCTCTATTTCACGTCTCCACCGATCATTCAAGAACAAAACCAATGGTATCAAAAACAAAAGATAAATATCTCTACTGTGCTACCGAAGCGTTTTTGTATTTTTAATTTATTATAACTTTGACTTTGAAAAAAACCTATAGTAGACATTGTAATATTTCATTCTGAAGTATAGGTAGGTAGTGCATATTATTTTTGTTATACAAGTTTATATTATTATATGAGTATAGTCTGAAAGTTCGTCGAGAATCGAGGAGATGTCATTGAACAAATTTCACGATCATCAAAAATGCATTTTACATTATTAACTAGATTCGCTATCTACCTATAGTTGTATTTTCTTTATAAATATTTTGAAATATTAAATATTTGAAAAAACAAATTTTGTTTTTTCTCAAATTTAAATGTTTATGTTAAAATTGTCAATCTCTTGTATACTTAACACCGATAAAGTATGAAACCCACTAGTCACTACTATATTATAAGTTAAAACCATGGACTCAATTTGGGTTTTAAATTCGGAGGGGAAATTATAATTTACATATGTGTTTATGCCCCAGGAACAGATAAAAGGGAAATGGAAACTTCCCCCTCCTCCTTCACCAAAAATATAAAAAATGTACTCACACCACACGCTTTTTGTTTTTAACCGATAAAAATCAAGAAGTAAGGATACGCCGGCTAGCACAGTATTATCAGGTTTCCATTATTCAATATCGCAAATATCATTTATCAAAATCACCCAAATCAAAAATTAAATTTTCATTGGTTTGAAAATTTTTTCGAGTGATACACTTTTTCTTAAATAAAAACTATTTTTAGAGAGCTACGGTTAGTCTTTGGGGTTTAGCCCCTCCTCCAAGCCAACCCAAATTGCGCTGATGGTGATAAACTAATAATATTATAGTCATATTAATAAATAATAATAATGTTGATAATGTCTGTGCTAACGTATTGTCGTACTAATGTACTATATTATGATGATAACAATAACAATAATTGTTTATTTTTTTGGTGGGTCACACTTTCTGTAGGTGGAGAGATTCATGTCACTGAAATCGCAAAAGCCACAATCGATGGATGAGGCGACAGCCGTGGTGAGTGACAGGCACGCGGACATCGACTTCTTCATATACGCAACGGTGGGCCCGCTGTGCTTCATCGTCGTGCTCGGGTTCTTGTTGTTGACGCTGTACAAGTATGTGCGCAAACATCCGATCCAGTGGCCGTGGACACGCAAGTTCCGGCAACCGTCGTTCTGGCCGGGAGGTGAACATCAACACCGCCACCGTCGGATGATGGATGAGTGTGGCGGAAGCGGATGCGACTTTGGAGTGTCGTCGTCGGTCGATGACGAGACGTCCGGCGGTGGCGGTGGCTCGGTGAACGTCATCTACTCGGGCGAGTTCGAGCAGAGCCAACAACAACAACTGTCTGGTTCGTGGTTGGACGACGCCAGTTTCGTGCCTGACGACAGCCTGGACAGGATACGCACACCTACGCTGCGGCGGACGGTCCCGCCCAAGAACAAGACGTTCACGGACATGCTACAGCAGTGTAGCGGCGGTGACGGTGATGACACCGGCGTCGGTGTTGGTGCTGTGGGCGGCGGCGGAGGCGTCGACGGAGGCCCCGGCCAACATCTGCACCGTTACCGGTCGTCACGCGATGGACAGTGCGCGGCCGCCGTGCATCACGCACAGAGTCCCCGTCTCAGCCGGGACAACAAGCTGCGCATATTGGGTTGTAAACAGTCGTGTCTGCTGCTTCCCGCCGTACAACCGGCAGAAAAGACGACGGCGGCGACAACGACGACGATGTCACCTCCGCCGCCGCCACCACCGCTGCCACCGTTGTCGCCGTCCCAATCGTCGGCGGCACCGGTTCCAGGCGACCGACAGCCCTGAACGCGTACCTGATGAGCAACATCAGAGTATACAACATGCATGTATACAGGGCGTTTTTAGAATGTCGGTCGGATAAGTGATAACAGCTGGATATACAGACCGTGGTTAAGTGCTCGTTTTTCCACACTCTCTTTGTTCACCGAAAATTTACAAAACATAAAAAATATGTTTATTAAAAAAGATGTATACATAAAAATAAGGGTTAGGGGTTAGTCGTTTTTGATTCTTACACACATATACACACACTTTACACACACACACACACCCACACACACACACACACGCACACACACACACATACGCGAGAGGCGTCTCGAATATATTTCAGTCGTCAGAGGACAATATTATAATATTATATTTGTTGTTTAGTACCCGCGTATATACATATTATGCAGAGGCACTAAATACCCGTTATCCGCACGAGTGTAATTTTACATTACCCTATAAGCGCATTTAATATTTTATTGTCATACATCATATAATTATGTACATTATTGTTGTGACGTTGTCGCATAAACATAATAATATATTCATATTTCCGTGATTATTTTTATTATTATTGCTATTATTGGTAGAGTCACTAAAATCGAAAATGCACCTCACGGTAAATAAATAATAATGATTGTTTTTCGTACGTCATCGACCATAATATGGTATATATTATATTATATATACATACCACACAGTATAAATTATATATATATAGTATACTATGTACTTATTTATAATTACTCTATTTTATTACGAGCATTACATAATATTTTATACACCAATGGTCTATAATATATGTATACCTACCTAATGTATACATATTAATGACTTGCCGTAGATTCGTCTCAACTTGTACATTTTAGCTACCCGTTTATAGTAATTTCTCAAATAACACTCATTATATTAACTATATGCTGCAGCTTATAAGTTATAATAATGTATACCTATGACAAAGGTTTTGTTCTCGGCTTTAAGACATAGGCTGTGCCTTTGGCGTACTATTGTTGTAATAATATCATTGTCTTATCCTAATAAATTAATTTTGCGTAAAAAATAAGCCAGACAAAGTAAATGCGTCGTGCTATTATTTTATATACTCAGATATATAGAGTAAACTTTAGGCTGTATAACAATCAGTACATAGAGAGTCTCCATATAATACTATATGTCTTCATGAGTCTTTTTAGAAAATAACTAGTAATGAGCCAAAAACAATTATAAACTATAGATTATTATACTTAGTATTTACTGACTTGGTTTCTTTACTGTATATAGCGTGTAGTGAACCCATATTATTTAGATAGTAAAATTATTAATAATATTAATATTATCTGTATTTAATTATGTGTTAGTATATTTCTTTTGTCATTAAAAATGTATGCATCGTGACAAAGAGTGCGTGGATCGTATAAAAAAAGACATACGATCATTTTTTTCCTAATTTGTAAAATATAGTTAATGTGTGTAGAACGATGCTAACACCGTTTACAAGAAATATTAGAGCAAACAGCATTACTATCAACTTAAAACCTACCCTTGGACTAGTTAGACTTAACAATATACTAAAATATAATATTTACAATAGATTTACATAATAATATATAAATATTAATAATAGGTATGTGTATTTGGTAAGAAAATAATAGTTACCTTAACTATTTAACTATACCTTTACTAGCTATAATTAACAAAAATCAAACAATATTCACGGAGATCATTAATAACGATTTTATTGTTGTGTTAATTACCGTTTCAGTTGTGTATAGTATAAAATAGAAAAAGTAGTAGTGTGACTTGTGTCTGCACGTTATTAAATTATATAACAATAATATTATAACATACAGTCAAATACTCAATTTTTTTTTTTGTATGCCTATGTCTATTATATTTATTATTTCTATATTTTTGTTCAAAAGTTTTCGTGTTGTAAATGTGATTTGATTTATACCTCGATGAAGGATGAACGCTATATAAGATTATATATTTATTAGTGATATACCTATATAAAATGTATATACAAATTTATTTACACATTATTGTAGTTGAGAACTTAATAACTTATTAAGAATTTAATCTTCTTATACGTCGAGATAAGTTTTAAAAAATTATAATTTTTTTTACTTTTTCATCTTGTGATTATTAGATCAGTAGACAATTTCTACCATGAAACATTGTAAATGTCTTCCTCCTTCTTTTTGTTGGATAATAAAGTCTATAATTTTAATAATTTCTATTCGTATAGAGAATATTCTACTGTTGTGGCCATGACCTACGCGTATTTGTAGTTTTAATATTCTATACAAATTATTATATTCCCGGACGATGTGAACGATTATTATATAATATGTTTTCATCAACCATGTTGTTTTAATTTTTAAAATTTTATTAGTTAATTATATTTTAAATTTATAAATTTTATGTAAACATTATACATAGTTAGTTGCGGTTTGTTTCCGCAGATTAATCTCATAAATGTAATGAACTATTATATAATCAATAAAATCTATATTAATAATATTAATTTGTCTACTTAATAAACGTGTATGAATCATCACTGATGGCTAGTTCTATTTACTTATTAGTTAGTATAATTTAATAATATTTACAATAGATGTGTTATGTGTATCAATTGCAATTGCCTACAACACACATAAAACTCTACATTTACGAATTGTGCCGACATTTCCTAATTGTTTGATATTTGGCCAGATTGAGTCTTCACAAAACTAAAAAATAACACTCAACAGGGCATGATTTGTATTTTAGTATTTTTAAATATTTCTATATACCTAGTGTAAATAATAAATAGTAGGTAGATTTAAACCAATACCTACTAATGTAACTAAGGAAAATATGAACAAAAATATTATACATATTTTGCATTGCATATGATATAGGTACTTGTTATGAAAGTATACATTTATCTTTGTACAGCTACCTATTCTATATATTATAATTTGAACTTTGGACTTAAAATTATGTGATAGAAGGTAGGATAGGGTTGCTTTAAAAACGTAATTTCGTTGTTTTGAAATCATGTAAACAAAATATGTGTACCTATATAGATAATACATATTATATGACATTATGAAAAGTAGGTGCTCTATAAATGTTATGTGAGTATTTGAGTCTGTAATTTAGAATCTAGGTAATCGTCTACACAGAGGAAAATGTCATACACGGGTTAACAAAACATGTAAGATGAAAATGTGCGCAAAGGAGACGTGAAACTATCAAGGTATAATGGCATTTCGTTGTGTGAAAAAGCTTGTTCCTCAGTAATTTCATATCATATCACGTGGTGCATAATAATCTTACAAAGAGAGTTTAAATACAATCCTATTCTATAAGTACCAGAGTATCTACAGAGAAATATGAGATGTAGGTACTACAGTAATTAATACCAAAACTGGTCGCTTATCAGCTCGCAAAAATGACAATATACATTATCATTATATATTTACACGGATATTAAAAACAAGCATAAACTAGTTATATATTATATTATTATACATCTCATAATAACGCGATGAATCTAATTATTATATACCTATTTCGTAATATTCTCATCGGTGACCACAGCTACAGTTACTATACAACATACTTCTTAAAATTATCTAAATACAAATACAAATGGTATAGCTAGTGTATAAAAATACATTTAAAGTATTTACTATTTTAATTAAAATTAAAATTATTTCTTTTACATTTTTCGACCCATATTAGCTTCTTTATTGTTAGGTCTGAATTAGCAGAAATAAAAAAAACCTAAAAGTTTAAATGTATTAAAACATTAATTAGGTAGGTATATAATATTTCAATATTTGAACCTACCTAAATATTACAATTGTTTTAGTAATTTCTTGCTTACCTATTTAATATAAATTATTTAATAAAGTATAATAGGTATCTATATAAACTACTATTATTAAATTATCATCATCGCCATTCTTCTTTAGGGTTTTGTAGGTATAATGTATATACAAATAATTGCATGATTTTTAATGTAGGTATTACATTTTCATGGGTTTATTATTTTACATATTATTATTTGTATTTTGTAAAATAATACAAACATTTGTACAAAATACAAAAATAAATATGTTTAATATATTTTAAATACAAAGCAAATATTATACATATATTGTATTTTATACTTGGATTTAAATACCAATATTTATTTAATTATAATTACTTAGCAAGTATCGGAAGTTACTAGGTACCATGTTATTACAATATTATACATTATATATATATAATATATACGCAAATACTGCAACGAGACCATAACGCTAAACCACGGCAAGCTGCTTGCTATATTATTGCATTTATTATAAAGCACATTTCATTAATAATAATTATTTGTTAAATTGTATAATACTAGTGATTACACAAACCTTACCGACCGAATTCTGAACAACTACTTGAATTGCATTCGCCGTACATTATGTGATGGTTATAGGTTATTTATATAGGTAATTTCATTAACCATATAGGTTAGGTATTATTTTTTTTATTATTGAAAGCTAACCTCAACATAACAAAATAATGAACTTTTATGAATAATTTTCAGGTTTTTTATTTGAAAATTGTATAACTAAGGAAAAAATGAAACACATTTCAAGATTCTATACAGGTAGGTAAGTATTCAACTCAAAAATGATCAATATGATTTGTATATATTCAATATTGTATATCTAGTATCTACATATAGTTATACTGTCATAATATCAGTGTCTATATATTCCATTGTTGTTTTCGAAATTTGATAAAATATTCAAGAAAAAAGTACTTATCAACTCCAAATCCTTCGCTCGGTGATCATCACTCCGACTTACTCGCGGGAATCGACGATGGGGTGCAATGAGACGACAAGTATAATAAAAAATTCAATATAATATAATAATTAGTCTAATAATGATAGTGTTGCAAAACATATAGTATAAAAATTATTGTAAAAATGTTCTCGAATAAAACATTATCTGACGACGTGAAAGTATGTGGGTACACAGCCACCAGTGCCTATACTCACAGTGCCTATATATATTTATATACATTGTATGTTTCCATATATATATATATATATATATATATAAATTAATAAAAGTGTGCACAAAACTAAATCATTTGTGATATAGATATGTAAAGTAAGTTAGTATACCATATATACCTATATACCCATATTATGTACGTATATATATGCTACGAGCTTACGGATTTATCTTACACGCTCACGCGAAACTACTGCCTATACACATTGTATTACTAGGTACCCGAAACGAAATTATTTGCATAGTTTGGTTGCACACGCGTCACACAGTATATGTCACACTACCAATACAAATCCAGGATATCACGTAAGTTAATACGTCCATGGTCCATCTCTTAGGAATATAATATAATTACGACGCCTAAGGAAAATGTTTTCTGTAGTTTTCATTGCAAACTACAGTTATGTGTTGAAAATAATATTCGAAAAAATATCATAATTCTAGCTCGACATTGTCTAAGCCAAAGATTTGTATTTTGAATAAAAATATTTGTACAAAATGTACATAAAATATTTCTTCTAATTATAATATTAATAAGTATAATATGTAACCAATCGCAGGAATTAGAATAAACAAAAAAAAAATTATTATAGCTATCTATAACCTATAGGAGTTAAAAAATCAAGATATAAACACCCTCCAAGTTTCAAGTAATCTACTCAGTTCACAGGCAAATTTGCGTCGATTTGCAAACTAATTCGACCAAGATGGACAATTAATTTTGGTCGATTGGATATAGCACTTGGTATAAATCAAACATGGTTCAAACTACTCTTTAAATTTAACTGATATTTAAAAGAACAATTTGAAATTTTTACAAAATCGTTTAAGTAGATTTTGAGTACCTACTTATATAATAGCTACAAATATATACTCAACACTTACATTTGTTTTTAGAAATGATTTCTTTATGCGAAACCATAAACATGACGATTTTGTGAATGCTTTTCCCTCATCTGTCCGAGTAACTAATGACAACCATTTATATACAAAAAAAAAATACTAATTTCTACTAAATATTTCTCCTTTAACCAATAGCAATCATTTATAAACAAAAATTTCCATCGTAAATCTCAAAATCCTTGTTTGAGCACCTCTCCGGGTTGGACCTATCCGGTCCAATTGTAAGTCTAAACCATCCAGAGAACCACTCAAACAAACACAAAAAATGTTATCAAAATTGGTTCAACCGTTTTGAAGGAGTTCAGTGACATAGGTACACATGGGCAGAAGAAATATATATAAAAATATGTGAGTACATTATAATATAAATGATATAGGTACGCGTACGTTAAAATATATTACTATAGTAAACTAGCTGATCCCGTTGCCCGTTAAATCTACCAACTCTATATGACTCAAACTTAATTAAATTCATTATTTAATATTTGGTATATGGTGTTAAAATTTATCTTAACTTTTCTGTTGCCCGGAATAAAAATTCTGATTCACAGCAGTACATTATCAGGTAGGCAATCTACCTGCAGTAGATCGCGGACCCCTTGCTGTTTATACGTAAGTGTATTATTTAACTCAAAAGTATCAAATTTATACTTAGTTTGTCGTATTCCATCTATAATGGGTTAATATAATCAATTAATACAAAATCCTAACCTAACCTAACCGTACTAATATCAGATGAATAAAAAAAACCAAATTTAACCTTTTTTAAATTAGCCTATCTTCTTCCCAGAGGTCGAATCTACACGCAAACACTCATTTATATATATATAAATGTATATAAAAAATAATAATACAAATCAACAAACATGCTCGATTAACCAATAGCAATCAATATATAATACACTGTTGCGCCACTGTTGTATTTTTTACATCCAGATTTCCTACTTTTCCGGTGGATTTTCCTATAATTTTCTTTCGTAAAAACCTTCACCTGGCAATTACGAACATCTAAAAAAAATTTTAGCCAAATCAGACCAGACGTTCTTGATTGATGAGGTAACATACATTTTTCACGCTCCATTTTTATATATATAGATAGTATGTTATACACCACAAACAAATAAAAAAAAGCGGGTAAGTGGATGTCACTCTACTGTACAGTAGATTACAAGTACTCTCTGTACAATGGAAATATGGAATGTATTAAAATTGAATTCAATGATATCATATCATTGTATACGAAAAACGATTCTGAGCGGGGACGGTTCATCGGTCTGGAAATTTTCAATTGGTATTATATTTTATTAAAGCCTATAATATGTTGATTTAATAATGTAAATCACAACAAAATAACTAAAATCGTTAATTTTATTAGATTCTGAGCGGAGCGAGGAAGCTATTGTTTTTACAATGGTGTTTATTTTTTAAATTTTTTCTTCTTTTTATATCCTGTATACAAAATTTCTTCCAGAAGGAGTGTTTCGATTTCAATATATAGTACCTTATCTTTTAGCAAATTGGATCAAGATGGTACTTTAGAGAGGTCATTTTTCGATTTTCTCAATAGTTATTTAATGCCATGGGAAAAACCACCGGAAAATTACGAAAAAACGCTAAAAATGGGATTTTAATTTATAACGCATTGTTTATCACCATAGAAACAAATAAAAAATTATAACATTTTAATATTAATTCAATTTACATGATAAAATAAATAATAACAAAATATAAAATATCCAGATTGACAAACCGTCTCCGCTCAGAATCGTTTTTCTTATAATATTATATCATTATAAAAACTTAATATTGTAAAAACTTTCGATTTTTTGTCTGCAAGATTCGGCGATAGCGACGTATTAGACAAATGTCTCTTAGACGGATAGGGTGTGCGTGACGGAACGGGGCCCGCATTACGGGTGCATTTATTCATAATAATCTAATATTATAAATATTTTAATAAAAGTAGATAATTAATGATGACTATAATAATAATCATTATTATCGAGGGCGCACAGCGATAACGGAGCGAAACAACAGACAACGCGGCGTACGTGCATTCATGCTGAGCGTTACGGCCGAACTTGAACATATTTAAATGATTTTTTTTTTTAATGTGATTTTTAGAGATTTTGAAATTAAAAATAATCATTTTCATTTCACCAGACCTGAAAGTCCATCAAATGACAGTAATGAACTGATTATTTTATTCTTTCTGTTGTGCTTTTTGCAGATGTGGGTGGATGGTGAAAAAAAAATTAAATGTACTCAAAATTCTGATATAAAAAATAAATAATTAAATTTGAAAAAAACAAATATCAAACAGGGATTTTGAAATTTACTATGGAAATATTTGTTTATTAATGGTTGCTATTGGTTATAGGAGAAATAATTAATATAAATAGTATATATTTATTATTGGTTGCTATTGGTTAATCGGGCAGAAAATCGATTTTCGCACATTGCCTACCATGATGGCTGAGTTGCGCACTTACTGCAGTGAGTTACACAATAGACTATATAGTTACGTAATAAGTTATTATTATTACGGTAGACAGTAAGTTGAATTAATATTATACAATAACAAAAAAAACTAAAATCGTTATTTTTGGTTATTTAATACCTAGGTATGTAATTTCGTCGGAATTTGAACATAAAATACCTATAAAAAAAACTGTTTTATATTTTTTAGATTTGTTGGTTACAGAATAACTTACGTAACCCTGTTTTAAATTTTAATTCCTTAGCTATAAAAGTTGAACATATTTTATACATTTTTAACCACAAATACATTTTAAATTTTAAATTTGATAAATTCTGTCAAAATCGACCTTTAAATTCATATAAAAAAAACTGTGCCTATGTATTTTTAATATTTTCAATCCTTGTATTGAAATCTGAAAATGTTCGTAAATAGTACAAAACGAGTGAAAATATTTTGAAAGTTTTATGGTGTATAGTAAATGCTAATATAAAAATTCTGTGAAAAAGTCAAGTATCTACAGTCATTTGTTTTGGAGTTATACCCTAGACAAAAATCGATTTTTCTTTAATTTTTTTATCATTTTTCCGGGCGCATTTGAAAACTACTATTCATTCACACACAGTTTATAACCTCCCCAATGCACCAACTAGATTCACTTTACCATAGTAAAAGATTTTGAACATTTTAAATTACAACAAAATAACTAAAATCGTTACTTTTATTTTTATTCGTATTTTTTTTTTTTTTATTAGATAAAAATAGGATATTTACAATCTGTAATAATGTAATATTTATATACAAAACAATAAGTAAATTTGATAGTTAAGGTACAAAACATAAAATGGCGGGAGGAGGGAGGCCCACCAGTGTGAATACCCTCTAAATTGGGGTAATTCGTTTCTATGGTGATAACTGATAAACAAAGCGTTAAAAATTAAAATCCCATTTTTAGCGGTTATTTGTAATTTGTCAGTGATTTTTCCCGTAGTATTAAATAACTATTGAGAGAATCTAAAAATGATCTTTCTAAAGTACCATCTTGATCCAATTATCTAAAAGATAAGATACTATATGTTGAAATTAAAGCACTCCTTCTGGTAGAAATTTTGTAAACAGGATAAGAAAAAAAAATAAAAAATAAACACCATTGTAAAACCACTAGATCCCTCGCTCCACTCGGAATCTAAAAATAAAAAAACACCAATCATTGTAAAATCAATAGGTATCTGATACATTCATCGCTTCGCTTAGAATCTAAATAATATAACCAGAACCAAAATTTACTACTAATACTGTTTTCCTAATTCGCAAATGTATCAGAAAACGTGCAATATGTCGGGATTTTATATTTTTTTCTAATTCCTGAAAATTTGGCAGCATTCCTTCCTACACAAAAATAAAAATAAATACATATGGCAGGCCAGATACCCGTTTTGCCAGCCTCCTCCACACCACCAATAGTACCTAAATGTATTAACATTTTTAAAATGTTCGTTAGCAATTTTTCCCATAATTTTGGTGCTGCAGTCAACGTTTAAAAAGCTCTGTAAACCCTATAAAAAATTGACACAAAATATTGAATGCATTAAAATAAAACAAATCTTTGCAGTTAGCACAATTGTACCTATAAAAAAAGTAAATTTACATGATACCTAAATAGATCTATAATAACTTACTCTATACTCTATATACCTACTCCAGTACTCCATTTGTTTGCTCAAAATTAAATATTCAAAATACAATCCTAGAAAATCTAGTAAATTCTACAGATTATCTCAAAGTGATTTATTTTTTATAGGATTTTGATTTCTAAAAAAACCATTTAAGATACGAGATACCTAATATTATTATGATCCAAATATTTTTCCCGTATAGTTTGTATTATTGTTATATAACATTTAAATACATTTATTATATAATATTATAATTTATATTTATATTCTAATCGTATTCTTTCTATACAAATCAAAAACAGCTATGATGAGACAAATGCGGCCACGATAAATTTGAAACGAGACCTATAATATGACTAAGGTTTTATAAGAGACACTTCGTTAAAACGTCAGTGCACTTAATGCTTGCCCGATTTCTGTCATTTAGACAGTTATAAATTACTGTATTGCGCGTTAAACAGCGTACGCCGTTCTGCTAAAAGTAAGTACATCTGCCCAATAAATAACACTGACACATTGATGGCAGTAACAACAGTGAGGAAAATTATCTCTTTATAGTTTTCGACAATCGACGTTTAAGGTAGCTACAAGATCAATTCCATATATATTAAAGAATTTTGTTTTTCTGCTTTACAACAGGAAACTTTCCACACTTATTTCGCGTTTGGAAACTATACACTATTAAACATAGGTATCTATAGAGTATATATATGGTCATATACTTGTATTATAAAAAAATTCTATTCACCGAAGAGACAGTTTTTCAGTTTATCATTGAATTTATCAATGGAATGTGTTCCGAAAATTAACTACCAGCTAATATCAATAAAAAAATTCTTCGTACAATTCTGGTTTTAATATTGATTTTTTTTTTAGAATAAAATTAGGTTTTGTTACATTAAAAAAAAATTATTTAAGACTTTTAACATAGCCCAAATCAACTTAAAATCTTCAAATTGAATGACTAAATATTTTATGATAACCTACATACGAGGCACGCCACATTACCATGTCGCCGTGATGTAATATCTATTATATCTAACCGATATAATTTTAGGATCCATTTGGATAAATAAATTAATACTCATTATAATAAAAAATAACAAATACGAATTTTATTCTATATTGTTTGCACTTTGCAGTTTGCAGTAAAAATCAAGAAAGTATAAAAATCATAATACAATAAGTCCTGTTACAACATATTAAAACTTAAAACTACAAATCACCAGGTACTCTGGCTGTTAATCGCACCAAAGTAAAGTGACCAATTACTACACACAAGACTATGACATAATACAGAATAGTCAATAGTAGAGGACTTAACGTTCTCTGCAGGTCACCCGCGGAACGACTCAACGACGAGATTGCGGTCGATGGCGCTGCGAGCTCGCGGTTTTCGACACGCGAGACCGTCTGCCGTCTGGCGGATCGGCGAGCGTCCGGCAGCGTCGGAAACTGCTCTAAGCACGACGGATGAGTGATGAAGCTATAATATTATGCTAGGAACACAGACGTCAGCATCGTCAGACCCGCGGAAACTAGGCGTCTCCTCGGCGTGACAACGGAAGCAGGCGCGGCCGATACGGATTGCCAGGACGAAAATCATGGAGAGTATCAGGACCAAGGCGCGTTGCCATGCGGTCAGCCGATTCTCTTCATTTTTCGTCCAGTGCTAATCACGCCTTCAGTCGCCGCCGATTCCGCAAGCACCAATATAGCTGTCTTCGCTCGCTCAGTGTTTTTGATCACCGTTGACGTTGTCTTCGATACAACAGTCTTTAGCACTTGCACATCGTCGTCGCGCATTAGTCGCTATCGCCGTCAACCGTCCAATCGCGGTCGGGCCTCGAATTCCGTCACGATGGTCATCACCCACGAGCAAACGAGCAATCGATGACTGCACTCGTCGCCCGTGGGACCGGCCGGAAGAACGTATAAAGGTGACCTTAATCACTTCACTATCACTCCACTAAGCTTATTGTGTCTTGTCTGATGTTATTTTATTTTTATTTTTCTCTCTTAAATCGCATTATTCATTTTTGTTAATATTTTGTTCAATTTAAAAAAGTCAAAATTATAAATACCAAAATACATTTTTTTTTTTAGTTTATTTTTCATTCATATTAAAATTTTGATCAATGTAAAAAATTATAAATTATAAAAAACTAAATAAAAATGTTTACAATAATTTTTTGTATGTTTGCCGTTTTTTGGTCAATAATTAATTTTGTTTCGCATTTCGCTTTAAATTATAATAAAGTTAATACTTAATTGTTTTCAAAAATAAACAACATGTTGAGTTTTTTTTGTTTTTAAGAAGCTTACAATGATTTAGGCAGGTAGGCAAATCAATGTCAATTAATATTTAAATATAAACAAAGCCATCATATGCAATCAATCTCCACATCTGATAATACACGCATGTCGCATACGTACCTATTGGTTTGTCGCCGAATACCTACATCTTTTGGTTTGTCGTCGAATACCTAAACCTATTGTTCTGTGCCTAAACTAAACATTTCTTGTGGGCTACGATGTTAGTAACATCGTACTGCCAGTACAATGAGGGACGTTTATCAACAATTGTACCTACATTGTACAGGAAAGCGTTTTTAATATTTAATATAATATATAGCTTACAGATTACAGTAATTTTGCAAGTTATCTTCAACCGCATAAAAGTAGGACAAATTGTATTTAAAATTTTTTTACGTTTGATTATGTACTTTTTAAAAACCTAAACTTACCAGAAATAGTATTTTTTATAAAAACAATAAATATTTTAAGATATGGACTTATATTCCATTGATAATTGTATTAACTACCTAACTATTTATACTGACGTACTTTTCTAATATAAATAATTAGCCATTAGGTACTGATGACAATAATAATACTATTATTATTGTATTTCATACATAATATTATAAGATTCTGAGATGAAGACAATGATTTTACAATAATATTATACACGATAAATAGTTTAAATAATGCTTCGATTTTTAACTTCAGAATCTTTTCTAGTGGGAAAGTGAATATACTTGATAATTTAAAGCATATCCCAGTATTTTTAAAAGGGACGAGGAAAACCAAAAAAAAAAAAATTAGGAAAAACGGACATTTTTAAGCACGATACAAGTTTTTGACAAAATTGATTTTGATTATTTGGTGTAATTAAAAATAATAACTGTAGACTATCATGATAGACCGCTTCTACTAGTAGTATTGTTCTGTGCTAGTAGACGGCATAGACATGTTGATTTTTTAACTTCGGTGCTTCCGATAACTATAAGGTTTGAAAATTTGATACACGGAAGTTCCTCATACCTAAAATGTTGATTTACTGGAATTGAAAAAAAAAATATAGCTCTGAGTCATAATAGTGTTTTTTGAGCGATTTTAGTTGAAACTTTGACGACATTGGATAGTCAAACTTTAATAATGATTTATTCTTAACCAATTTTTTATATTTTTATTCAAAACATATTGATTGTAGAAATTTGAAACATTCCTCTATAGTCTATTCAATAAGGTGACTTATCGCCCTTGACACAGTGTGCAGCTCTTTCACGTACCACTCCCCGCGTCATCGCCGTCTTGTCTGGTGCAGTGGTGCCCTTCGGCCGAGAGGCGGGGGCCGGGATTCTACTGGCCGTTATTCCAATCGCGGTGATCACAGCAGCATAACAGGCGTCCGGCCTGTTTCGCGCCCTTCCACGCCGTGGAGACGATTCTGCGCAACGTCCGTGCACGGCGCGGAAACCCGCCTGTTTTCTGCTATGGCCCCGCGGAACAATAAATCTCCAGTCTCCCGCTCACCTCCGATGCCTCAGCCTCGGCCGGTCGCATCCCGATGTCCAGGTGTTCCGCGGACACTGCCGCGTCGCCGTTAGTCTGCAGTGTATAGCCCGTCCCCGAATTGGTTCGGACGATGTGCAGGGCAGCACCTGCATAGGTGTGTCCAGAGCTACTACGGCGGGAGCGAACATCTCAACCACTAAGTGGTCCAACATGTTGTTAAACGCTTCTTAAATTTTGTACATTTCAGGTTTCGTTGATTTATCTCGTTCGTATTGGCGTTCAGCTTCGGATAACATAGCAAGAACGACGTCCATGGTTACGTCTTAGTAATCCCGAAGGATTCCGTCGTAGTACTCACTGTAAGCCATCGTGAAAACACTGGGTGTGAAATGCGTTTGGACACGAATTGCAAATAATGAACACAAAATTTTAATTTCGTCATAAGCTTACAAAAATACAAATATTTCCCAGACGACGGGTGGCAGAGTTGTTATAATTCTAACCAGTAGTTCAACATAATATGATCGTTCAGCGTTAAGATTTCACTATTTCAGGCTGTTTATTTTTTTAAATCCTTTTTTATTGATACCTAATACCTATATATAGGTTTCTATACAAGGTTTCCCGCTGGAATATCACCATTAGCATTTAGCCGTAGAGGGGGACTCACGCCAGAACAAAAACTGGTTTATTGCTGTTTTACCTATAAACTAAAAAAAACATTAAATACATGATTAATGAAAATAAAATGTTGAAAAATTAAAATGTTCTAAAAAATAAACTCTATAAAATGGCTATCTTCAATTGTTTCAAAAATAAAAAAATAACATTTCTAACTTTTTTACCCTAAAAATTTAATTTAATTAAATAATAAAATATTTGTAGTTTTTATGTCTCTGTGAGTCTAATAAAATAAAGTTTCATGATATATTTATTATCTCAGGAGTTATCGCAATGGGTAAATAGACGCGAAACACCATGCATACGCGTATAAGTTAATAATTTATTATATTATAAATTATAATATTTTAACGAGGATTCGTATTTCAATTTGTATTAGGTGTACTGCATAGAGTAATAGTATTACTCTGTAAAGGTCCGCACACACTGCTGCGGTATACGGTACGGTAATGATACGATAACGGTAACAATAAAATTGAGCTCATAGTTTTATATGAGGCAAACCACATTGGTACGATATTATCGGATCGGTGAACGGTAGGCGCGCCGATAATCTTTGTGCGGTAAAGTTTAAAACTAAACGAATGTAATTAAATGTAGATGCGCACATAAATGTGATAAATCGCTGGTACGGTAAAAAATATCGTACCGTACTCCGATATTTTTTTAACGTTGCATGCACGATTTTTACCGTCTACCGGGCCGATAAATATTAATAGTAATAATGTTTATCTATTTTGTAATTATGACATACATATTATGAAGGTGTTTATCTGTACAACTATATTACCATCATGGCATTAAGTGCTACATTATGTTATACGTAGGTACTATACCTTATATTATTAATGTTAAAATTAAGTATTAAAATTATTACAGTAGGTATATCATAATATTGAAAATAAGTTTTTATATCAAATATACTCCTATACTCCCATTCTGGAAATGAAGGCAAAAATTAGCTTTAGTTAGTTAAGTTAAGTCAAGTCAACATTTAGAAAGCTATAAGTTAAGATTTAATTAACATTATACTTCACTCTTAAAGTCTTAAGTTTAAAGTTAACACCTGGAAAATATTAACTTAACTCAGTTATGTAATTACTTTTTAATTTAGCCTTAAGTTAAAGCATTTTGATTAGCGTAGTACCCACCTTTAGCAATGTGTACAAAATACGTAATTTCATTGTAATTCAAATTACCTAGTGAATTTAAGAAATTATATATTAGGTAGGTACCTACATTTGTCAGTTTCTACGAAACACTATAACACTATATACCAACAGTTCTTCTACCTAGTACTTAGTAGGTATTCTTATTTACGCTTAATTTATAGGACATTTATAGGACATTTAATGAAGTGATTTTTGGAAGAGCAAAAGTATAAAGTTCATGGAAAAAGAACAGAACAAAATTTAAAATTATCAAAACTTATCACTTGTCTCACGCGTCTCGAAAATCGAATCTATTGATATATAAAAAGCATATTTGAATTTTTTGAGATTGGCCATGATGGTTCTTAGGCAATTATATGTAACTTTGCCACTTTGGCACAAGTGAAAAGTATAATATAGATAATTTTATTAAAATGTTGTATCGCATACGAACCCCAGTAGTCAAAACACCACTGTAGTACACTAGTACCTACTACCTACTATGGTGTTTCATTACATTGCTAAGAACCGGGTCAAAGATAAAGATAATAATATATCGCCATGCCGATGTAAAACCTTTATAGACAATCGGCTAATATAAGTGGTGGAAATTAATCATTGATAAATGATTATTTACCTAATATTGTACTAAATTATTAGTAAGTATGTATTTAAATATTTTTAAAAAGTTGTTTGTTTAAAATACAAAAAAAAATTAGCACTTTATCAAATTGTAAGACAAACTAAAAATATTGACAGCAAAAATATAATTATTTTCGATTATTATTACATTGACATCTAATATTATTAATTTATTATAATTTTTTGATATAGAGTTTCTTTACAATTAATAATAAGGCAATTGGGACATTAGGTACACATACCTACATTAAGACTTGTATTATGTATCATATAAATTTACAGAAAAATTATCGTCTGGTGGGGAGGGAAGGATTTATAACAAAAATATTCATAGCTGTCGAAAAAAAAAATATTTTTGAAAACAAATCTAGAGGGTATAAACCACAAAATTGCTGTATGTGTGTCTGATATATCGTACCGCACTACCATAGGAGTGTGTGCTAGTTGTAACGAAAAACGTTCCGGTACGATATTCTACCGTCCGGTAACTCATACCGTCTACCGCAGCAGTGTGTGACACAGGTGTGACACAGGTGCGGACCTTAATGATGTGCTGCGGCTCTCTTGTCTTAAATGATAAAAAAAACATTAAGTTACTATTCGAATGATCTATGGCACAGATCACGGACTAAGATAATATAATGGACTAGAACATCGTGCCTATAATTATTATAAATTTCGATCAGAGAATAGATTAAATTAATATAATATTCCGGGTCTTGATGACTGGAAACGAGCAGCTTATCGAGGCCACGAATGTATGTTCAAGAGGCTATATATTGCGGGGAGTCGCAATGGGGACCCAGAGTTCACAACGCCACCTATGTAAAACAGTAAAACACGGACTAAGATACAAAATGTGATACCAAATAAAGCCACCGGTAGCGCTGAAGACATTGGGTCCCCAATGTGAGGAACCTTTTTGTGGCCGTCCTCACTCCCCAGATCACCGACGCGGACGTTTCCAGTCGGCCAGTCCATTTTCCATTCATCACAATTATAATATTATCTTAGTCCATGATCTATGCTGATAGTCGATATCACAGATATATATAATAACTAGATACCCGACTCCATAGGGAGTATCCATATACCACAACGTTATTAAATTATGATGCCCGACGCCATTTGTGACTATGGCAATGTTTACATTTATTCATATACATATTTATTATATATACATATATACTGATAATACTATTTTGCCCTAGTTGTAAATGGCTGCCAGCGTCATTGATAAGAAGAAGTCGGGTATCTAGTTATTATACATATCTGTGGTCGATATTTAATTTTGTTTGATAAGATACATTTTTATAATATGTGATTAAAACTTTATTTTTACATGTATAATTTTATAAAATATTAAACTAACAATAATATTATAATGATAATTATAATTTTCACGAATTCACGATGACTTAATCGAACATTTTGAGTTGATAAATCCTTTTATTAAAGTTCCTTATGTAGGAACACGTTTGTTGTGTAGGTATTATGGAGTTGTCAAAAACTCGAAGAACTGTGGGAAAGGGTAAGTACCTATTGTTTGTTTTGGTGTAACAACGATTACCTATAATACCATTGTAGAAGGTCGTATAATTGTATTGTTTTAATATTCCGTATATATATATTGATATTTTATGCATACGTATAATGTGTGTGACATATTAAGTGAATACAAAATAATATTACTCTACTATAGTTATACCTTATACATATATTATTGGTTCATTCAATTTTTTAGTTTTCCAAAATAATTAACTTGATTTTTATCTTAGAGAAAATGTCGTTTTCGGTAAGGTTCAATGCAGAAGGTGAAGAAGTAGAAGGATTGTGTTCTATTCCCACAAAAATACAATCAACAGGTATTACACTTGCATAGAGATACTGTAAACAAAATTATTTAAACAAATAATTTTAATATACTTTTTAAATATGATTATTATTAGTTGTTCTTTATTCAGCATATCATAAAAAATGTATTATTGTTTATTTATTTTAGGGTCGACTGATGAACAATTGAAAACACCTGAACAATCCTCTGGGAATTCTCAATACTTAGGTCTATTTGGATTAAAAAGATCATCTAGTTTAGATGCTGAATCTTCACCTTGTGATACGACTATTAAGCGCCTTGATAGTTTTCTATCGGATATCAAAGAAGGCTTGTGGAGAAGCGAGAGTGGTGGTGATTTAAGCATGATGTCAAAGTAATGATATTTTAATTTTATATTTAAATTAATATTTATTATTTAATATTATTTATTGTTAGGAAAACTGATGACTCTGGTCAAGATGATGATTCTATTTCTATGATATCAAATGAAATTGATGAAGCTGAAGAAGAGGAACAAATTCAATATAATATTATTGATAGAAATTTGTTTGGTATTCGCCGCAGATACACAAAGTTAACAGAAAAAAACATAGCAATAGATAATATAGAGACGGCAAAAGATGCTTTAGAAGACTTAGAGCTGAAATCAAATACTCCAGTAGTAATTCAACATGGTTGCTCAGAACATGAACATCTAAAACCAAAAGATAAAGTGAAATATGTTATATTAATTTTGTTTGGAATAACTGGATGTTACATCAGCTACAAATATATGCCAATGTATTTAGTGAGTATTGTAAAGTAAATAATTATGAAAAAACAAATAACATTTTAACCAAATCCACCTCAAAATTGTTGTCTGTCCCAATACGATGATATAGTCACAAATTTACAAAAACAAGATTGTACATATTTTGTAATTATTATTATTCATTTTTTTACGTCATCATTTTTATTTATATTTTATCCTTGGCAACATGTCCATTGGGTGTTTGGAGGTTATGGTTGGTATGATTGGAATATGTGGGGCAAACATTTATTCGAAAAACCCAGTAGTCACCCATTCGGGAGCCGGTGACACTGGAGTGCTGGACGATGTTTGACTGCACCACACATTACTGACTGCAGTCCATCACTGTACCACATCAAGCCCCGTGATAATTTTTATAGAGATTTAATGCTCCAGAAATTTTTATTTAAATTTATGTATAATTGAATGTATGAGTGAACAGATGCAAGCAAATTATTATTTATTTGTTTTTCATTTATGCAAAAAGTTGACTAAACCATCATTTCCAGGACGTTAAAAAATGTTTCACATATTTTCCAATTTTTATTTTTCAGAATACTTTTGTGCTTGGTGGTTTTATTGCATATAAGTTTAGACATGTTTTGGAAATATTTACAAAAGAAGATTATAAAAAAAAACAGTTCCTACCTAATTTAGACTATATTCCTGATAATGAAACTTCTATTATACGATCATTGAAAAGTTTATATGACCTCGATCCACGCTTGATGTTGTTTAAAGTAACTATGATAAATGTTCAAAACTTATTTATTTTAATTAATGATTTAAGCTTATAAAATTAAATAAAATAATTGTTTGCTATTATGATTAGGGATGGATGAACCAATTTCTCTATGATTATCGTCCAGAAACTTATCGACTTTCACTTACTATTTCCGTGTACGTTAGATTAAAAGGATCAATACTTATTATGTCTTATCCATATTATAAGGTTCCTAAAAGATCTTTATATAATGAAACCAAACCTAAATTGTTGTTTGTTAAGGAGTGCATGTATAAGTTGTCAAAATGTAACATTACTTTATTACCTCAAAATTTAGTAAATAAAAGGTATGTAGTACTATATATCAAATATTATAGATAATAATAATAATTTTTTTTTTAGAAAATGGAGTAAAAAATACCCTATTTGTATAGAATTAAACTCTGAGTCTTTAATTGGTGTTCGACGCTCATTAAAATTTAAAAAATTTATTCAAGGACCAGATGAATGGATGTGTAAAGATTATGTTACACCGTCATCACAAGCTAGTAAAATATTTTCCAAAATAGTTCCATCAAATATTCCATCAATGTTAATAATTTCAATGATAAAGTTTTGGGTGCTAAAAAGAGTAATATACTATATGGGAATTTAATAAAATATAGTATAATTTATTAATATAATAATTTTAAAGTTTTTTTTTTTAACTAAGTAATAACTAATAAATGATACTATTATACTACTGTAGTAAAGTATTTCTTGAGTGAAAAAAAAATAGATAATGATAATGGTAACAAAGCACATTTTGAAAAGATAACATTGGTGTCTATAATTAATTTCTTATGCACATCCAGCTGTAGTATTTTATTTTGGTTTTTTTTTTTTTATTTTAATTTATCATCGTAGAGTCATATTATGAGGAAATGTTGGAATGTGGTATATCAGATATGAAAGATGATTATGACTTTAAAAATGAAGTTAATTATTCCGAAAATAAGCAAAATGAAAAAAAAAAATCAAAGTCTGATGTAAGTTTAATAATTTTTATTATTATTTTATTTGCATAAGTACTCATACATTTTTTACGTATTTACCAATTTAAAATAAATTTATTTTTAACAAAACTTATTTTAAAATATCTCCAAATGGTAATTATTTATTGAAAATAAACTAGTGAAGAAATTGAATAAATAATTATAATTTAATTTTAGGTGAGCCAAAATGACCGTAAAATAAATGAGTCAGAGGCAAATACATCAAAAAATTCTGAAAAATTGACTGATGTGGAAGAAAATAATGAAGTAGATGGTGAATGGAAAACTGATTCCGATAAAATATATTTATTTGCTAGAAATGACCCAGAAAAGGAATTATGGTTTCATCGATTAAATCTTTCTTCTGCATTTGATGTGGTAGTTACTGATGAACTGACAAATAAGAAAAAGCAAAATGTAGAAGAACACAACAAATTTATCAAAGCTTATCTTGGTTATCTGTTTAATGTTTATGAATTATCTAATTATCCAATATTGACAGATGTCCAAAAAAAAAAAGAGGTATTAATATTATACATATTAGATATTAGATAATAATATTATTGTTTATATTTTCTGTTTTTGAGGAAATGTACTTCACCTTTCACAATATTCAATTTTTTTTTTTTTTGAAAAGTTGAATTTTTTTGTCGTCTTTCAGAAGTGTGAAACATTTTTTCGAAATTATTATTAAATGAGTTAAAAACAATTTGAAGTGAGCTGTTTTTGTAAAGTAAATTTACCCAAAAACACGATCTATGAGTATTTTAAGATGTACAAACAATTTAGAATTTTAAAATACTCATAATTTACTTAAAAAATAAAATATAATACAAAGCCTATGAGATGCCCTAGATAATCTTACCTTTAAATTCTATAAGAGGTCAAATCACTCTAATTATTAAGCTAACGGAACTTAACGCGTTTCTTCTGAGAATAAAATTTGTTATGTTACATACTAGTCAAACGGAAACAAACAAATGTCTGTGTAACGCCACTGTATATCGTCCACTTAAGTTCATTGTTATTTAATTTTTATCTTAACCTTTTATACATATTTTAAATATACAAATGTTGTAGAACTTGATGGCAGCTCAAATTAATGAAATTTCTGATGAGTATTTATGGTTAAATATGCTTTTGGGCCGTGTATGCTTTGATTATTTACAAAATCCTAAAATACTTGAAATGATTGCCGACAAATTCCAAAGGAAGTTAAATGCTATAAGGGTAAATTAAACTCTTTGGAAAATAAACTAATATTTTTATAATATGTAATTAATGTTATATTTTCACATATAGTTGCCAAAAGTAATGGATATACTCGTGATTCGAAGTTTATGTTTTGGAAAGGGTGAGATACCAACTATACGCAGCGTATCAAAACCTTGGGTGGATCATCGAGGAATATGGTTTGAAGTTGAAATCACTTATAATGGAACATTTCAAGCATCAGTTGATACTAAACTTAACCTTATGAAATTAAAAAAAGAAGAAGCTCGACAACAAAAAGATGAAGTGTATAAATAAGTTACAATTAATTACTATTTTGTTATTTTTAACGTTATTGTTGTACATAGATTTTTCAAATTATTAATAATAATATTATTCAAACTAAGTATCTGATGACTACAGAATAGGTTATTTTAGATCTCCAATTATTATCATATTATAAGCAAAATAATATTTTATTATTTTGATCTT
The DNA here is from genome assembly GCF_005508785.2 of Acyrthosiphon pisum. NCBI lineage: Eukaryota > Metazoa > Arthropoda > Insecta > Hemiptera > Aphididae > Acyrthosiphon > Acyrthosiphon pisum. The sequence continues at coordinate 111,379,977 of NC_042494.1, read as the reverse complement.
AAAAGTATATTACATTCGCTCATCTTGTCTGCATCTTACAAATGTACAACATACCAATCCTGAGTTAGCATTGATAGTAAAATTAATTTATCTATTACCGAACTTAGTAAATAATAACATGTACATTTTTTGTATAACAATATAACATAGATTAAAATATATATATATATCAATAGTAAATATTATATTTAAATAAATTCTAAGAAATAAGTCTCGAGATATCAAAACTCTCTTTTTTATAATTAAAATTCGTCCAACTTAATAATTGATTACTATTCAGTTTCCCATCTCCATTTTTTTCTAATTTACAAGAAATCAAAAAAAAATAATTGAGTTTTGCTTACATGTTTTCCATTTTTAATAGTTAATATAATTACCTACCTATTGTTATTATTTAATAATACCAATGACAAATAAATGAGATAATTTAGTCTACAGTGTCATAAGATAAATTATTACTATTATTCTTTATGTATTATTACTAGTTACTATTTTAATTTAATGGTATAATTTTTCATTTCATAATATAGATAAACCTTGTAGTCAAACTTGCCCTAAGAGTGGTTTTTTCTATAACTAGTTTCATAAATTATACATACATTATATATATTTTTAAACTATTTTTTAGAAGAAGTGCTGTGTACGACTCTAATCAAGAAGATAGTGGAGAGACATCAAATGATGAAGGACATGCACGAGAGGATGTTAATTTTGCAGAAAGGTTGTTTGAACAGCAAGCCTTAAATGACCCACCACCACCTCAAGGAAGCCGTATTACAAGGTTTATGGAAAATTGTTCTTCTGGTTTTCTTGAACTGAAATTTGTAAGAAAAGTTTTTGAAAATGTTGCGAAAAAAGAACTTACTCTCGTAATCGATGTGAAACAATTAGTTGGAAGGCTTATTATTAATTTGCCTCCACCGCCCACCGATCGTGTTTGGTAAATTGTCAATTTAATAAAAAAAATTATAGTAGTAAAATATGTAAAATTTATATTAGTTAATCTTTACTTGCTATTAACAAGGGTTACTTATTGAATTATTAAACTAATAAACTACCTTTAATATTAGGCTTAGATTGTTTCATAAAATATAGCGCTCAGTAGTTCACAAAACATTTTAAAACATGTGGCTTGTTAGTAGAGTTAACAATTTAACCAATAAGTGGTACGGTGAACAAAAATTACGCCAATGGTATGGTGCGGTCTCCTAGACCTCTTATTTTTTTTTTATAGTTTTGTTATTTATATTAAGACATTTTTATTCAATTGTTCCGGCCCATTATTTGTAGAAATAATATATTTACAGTGTCAACTTATATTTGGCTATCATTTTTTCGACTCAAATTTAATACTTTTAAAGAAATTAATTAATTTTTTAGACATTTTAAGATGTAAACCAAAACAAAAAACTGCAGCAGTCTATGGGACCAGACCATACCACTTAAGGGTTAACATAAAATCTGTCAATTGTTATGAATTATAACAATATATATTCAACCACATGGACTAAATCTTAGTTATCTAAGCTACTATATTAACCTTATGTTTGGTGCTCAGTCAATAATATTAGTAGTATGTGTTAGAGTGGCACAAATAAGTAAGGAGCTTGAGGGAACTTAGCCCACTCAAAAAAAAAAAATATAATATACATTGGGTTCTGCATAATGTGATCACTGGTTTATAGGATTAACCGTTTATTGGAATAAAAAAAAAATCCCAAACCAAAAATTATATTGGAAAAAAAATACTTTATGGAATCAACTGGTTAATAGAATCAAAATGGCCTTAACCAATGTGATCATATTAAGCGATACCCACTATATATTATAATTTAAAAATATTATTATATTATTTTTTTTAGAGGTTCCTAAATTTTTCCTATTATACCTTATGAGGCATGTCTCAAATGTAAGATCTACATATTTTTAAAAAATAAAAAATCTTTATTCAATAAATGCTTGCATGAGTATATTGTAAGTAATAAAAATGTTAATTATAGCTTATTTACTAAACTATTTGTTATTTACTCATAAGTAATTTTGTATCAAAAGACTGAGCAGTAGATGATTACTTTAACAATTACTAACGAATATGTCAATAATTACAAAATAATTTCTTATAAATTATTAATAATTATTAATTTATAACCATAATAGTAACTACTAATACCTTTGTTTGGTTTTAATATTTGACTGTATAATAGTCTATAAATATAAGTCTATAAATATATTCCTTAAATAAGCTTAATTTATAAATGAAACATTATATTTTCTATTTTTTTTTTAGGGTTTCTTTTAAAGGTAGTCCACAAATAAATTTTGAAGCTAAGCCTAAAGTAAATGACACAAACGTTCCACTCATGGATGTCCTTACCAAAGCTTTACATAATATTTTAATCAAAGAATTTGAAGTAAATTGATCTATTATTAAATTTTTAGAATATTAATTTTTATCTATTACAACTATACATTTTATGTTTACAGAAAGTTATTGTTCTACCAAATATGATTGATTTTTCTATACCATTGATGAATAGTGAATATTAATTTAAACCTTTAAAGAATTTAATTTTAAAGGATTACACAGAGGGTTTAATTAATAAGAAAAGGTAATTGTAAGTTTCTATGAAAAAATATATGAATATAATGAGGATGTCAGTATTTGTTACCAATGATTTAAGAAAAATACTAAAAAATATGACTGTGATAATGTTTTAATTTCCCCAATGTATTTCATTATAATATATATTTTTATTTTAGTTTATAACTTCTTCCATTGTTTAAATAGTATTGTTTATTTATTTTATAAGATTGTTTAATGAAAGTAGTTCGATTAGTGGGAAATGCACATATTTAACAAATGGATAAAAATCCTATATTCAAAAGGCTGTAATATCTAATCGAATTACCTACTGGGTACTTTATACTCTTTCTATTTTAAGATTTAAAAAAATGTATTTTGTTCTATTTTTAATGTTAAGTGTGGCTATTTAAATCAAACAATACCTAAAACAACTATTTTTCAGATTTGTTTATTACATTATATTTATTATTTATATTTTAATATTTTTACCAATGATTTAATACATTCATTATGAATAATTTTAGTATTGATAACTTTTATAATATTTCACTGCACACTTTTTTTTTTGTATTTTGTATAAAAATATTATTATTTATTTATCTAAGTATGTCCATATACTTTGAGTCAAAACCCGACACCACGTAATTATTAATAAAATTATGTTACAACAATACGTAAAATAGTACAATTATATGTGCACCTATTTTTATTATAAATTTCATTACACAAGAGTTTAAATTATGTTGACATACATTTGTATATTATAAATGTCTGGGGCGGACAATTATCTAGCTGGTAAAAAATTGGTTGTTGTCGTTGTAAATGCTCAAACAGTATCAGAAAATTGGTTGTCGATATGTGAATTGAAATGGCTGCATATCCATATTATATTATTATGACTCCTAATACATACACATTTTTACAATTCTCTTACTATGTGTTTGCTATATTAGTGTAGGCTTTTTAATATAGGAATATTATATATAAATATATTTATTTTAAAGTAAGCCTGGTTTTGGAGCTACATCAAAGATTTAAATAATAATAATTTACAATATTATCATCAATAGATAATTTTTTGTTCCATCAATAAACATGAACATTTAATACATGGTTTTTCATTGGGTTATAAGTTGTTATTAGTGTAATAAAAAAAGTCAATCTTAAACCCATAATAATTTTTCATAATAGCTGCAGATGTTAAAACTTAAAATGTTGACAAAATTTGTTAAATTATTGCAAAAATTGGCAAATTATTTTGCAGTTAAAACTTATAAATACATTTTTTGTCATATCTAAGATTTGAAATTGAATACAATATTCGCAATAATCTTTTCTACCTATAGGCTATAATAAAAAAGAAGTTGACCGGAAAGTCAAATTAATTTTTTTATAAATGTTTGAATTTCAAATTTGTGCTCTATTCAGCCATTTTTACAAGCATTAAAATTTTAAAGGTTAATTTTTGAGAAGATAACTTACTTGCAAATTATTTTACGCTGTGTCTAGAGCACCGGGTGGCCGGCCACACTGTAGAGCACCGGGTCACACTGTAAATTACCTGTTGAGTATCACGAAAAGTATTGGGCGCCTAATTTAAATATTCAATAATAGATTTTCATTAGGAAAACTTTAATTGTTTATTTGGCCTTTACTTACCTTTATATAATTTCCATTGTATAACCCTATGATAAGTATAGAGGTGTACTAATCTATAAAAGTTAATTGCACTAACCTTGTACCAGTTATTCAAGTTATTCATCAGTCTGTTATTTAGTTTTAAAGTTTTGTTTTTAAAGTTAAATAATATAAATATATAATTATAAAGCTCCAAGATAGTTTTAAATCGTTTGAAGAATTCGAAAGCACCTTTAGGGTCTACAAAGACACATTTTGTAGATTATTTTGTTAAAGACTGTAAGACATTGGCCTCCATTAATACGAAATTCCCAAATGGTAGAATGGTTACAGCATCAAGTGATTTGAAATATTATATTAAATTTTGTTGTGTACATGGAGAAGGCTACAAAAAAAAAAAAATACACTTGACCAACGTTCGACATCGTTAGTACATTTATTTTATTATTTAGTTATTAGCTATTATTTAGCAATTATTAAGTTGTAAAAGTCAAGATTTAAAATATTAAAATGTTTGAAGTACAATGCGCCAAGGCTGTGAAGCTGGCATTTATTTGAAAGCATCAGATGATGGAAAATCTCTAGTTATAACAAAAATGATGGAGGACCACAACCACGAGGTTTCCAGGGTATTATATAGTCATCTCCCTAACCAAAGAAAAATCACACCCGAATATAAGGCTATATCAACACAAAATAATGAGTGAAAGTATATAACAATATTATATAATATCCAGTATATACTAATAATTTCCCAATGTTTCTAAAGGTTTAATGTTTCTGCAGATGCTACATACAAATTGTTTGACTTAAGACTGCCAGTATATGTGTTAATGACAGAGGATGGAAACGGACAGAGCGAGATAGCAGCAATTGGCTTAACGATAAAACAATGGATGCTGGATGCTCAGAACATTTTTACAATCGAGGAAGTTAATGTATAAACAGTAAACAAAACAGATATTTTTGAAAAAACGTAAAATGTTTAGGTATTAAATCAATAATACTACCTGGTAAAGTTAGAACATGTGGTCGACCGAAAGGCGCAATTCTGACAACAATCGGTCTTCCTAAAAGGCCAAGAACTAAAAGAACATTGGCTCAAAAACCAGAAACAAAAATCAAAAAGAAGGAAAATAGGGATATACCTGTCGATCCAGATGAACCAATGTAATATACTATCTATACTCAATGCTATGGTCTTTGTGTTCAGATTTCGTACGGAGAGATGATATTTTGCGATAATGATTCATGTCCAATAGAATGGTTTCATTTTTCTTGTTTCATTGTTAACAAAACCGAAAGGTAAATGGTTTTGCCCCAGGTGTCGCGGAAATCGTTCAAATAAGATAAAACCTTTAGCGCAGTTTCTATGATTTATTATTTTTTATAATTACTATTATATGACTATCGGTATTCAAATAGCCGATTACTTACTGTGATTTATTATTATTTATTATATTATAATTATTAATTCTATCTGTATAGTGTATGTATTAACTAATAAGTATAATTTTATTTATGAAAATTTAATACAAGTAGGTTATACTGAAATCAAAAATTATAAAAAATATACATGTACAATTTCAAATTATAGACATTTGAAAGTAAAATTTGGACAAACTAGATATTTAATCAAAGAATAATAATAATTTTTGACGCAATTCTAAAACAGTATTCGTGGGGATTTAAAACTAGTATACATATTACGCAATGTAATTTTCTAAATATTTAGATTAATTTTAAGCTATTCAGTATTACCTATATGGCTATATCTATTTATACTGACCTACGGTAAGGCGGTATTGATTTAAACGTTATTGACAATAATGACATTACAATGATATACCTAATCAATAAACACTGTTATAATAATTAAATAGTAATAATATAATAAATGCAATGTTTTCTGCACATATGTAATCAACCACAATACTGAATTGTCTCATTTTATTTTCTTAAAACAGTGAAATAAATTACTTTAACACGTTGACTGTCATGTGGCCGCCAGCGGTCATTTGTAAATGTCAAATTGTATGTTTTTGTGACCGCCGGCGGCCATAAATAAATATGGTTTTCTATTATTAACTTTTCCATGGCGCTACAATAATGCACCCAAAAGTGCCATGGCGTAGCGGGAATCATTACAAATTTTTTGATGTAATAAATGTATTTTTAAATTTTTTTTTATATTTTTAAACTTTTTTTCAAATTTTTTGTATAATATACAAATTTGGAATGACACTGAAAAATATACTATACAGATGATGCAAAATCGTGTGACCGCCGGCGGCCGGTGGCAGTCAACGTGTTAATAGAAATTTCAAAAATTATATCGTAAAATTTAATGATATAAGCTAACAAAGCGTCGTACAGAATTATTTTTTGTTTACAATGATATATCATTGAATTATAAGTTAACACATCAGTAATATTCGCTCCACAGAGCATAGGCGCAACTATACCTCTAAAACGTGGGGTGCTATAATTTTAAATGCCTCACAGAGCCGTGGCTCTTGGTTATTAGTTATAAAAATGAATATATAAAATTGATGATATTTTATTATAATAATAATAGTTACACGTAGACCTAAAAGATCTTTATGCACCGCCCTATGCCTGAGAGTGTAGTACTCGGCACCACAGTGTGTTAGCCATTGCCCGATGCCACAGAAGAGGATGTCCAAGGTTTACACTAATAAAATACAAAAATAGTGCAAAGCTTAACATAATGTGAATGAAATTGTGGAACTATATTTTATATTATACACAGTTAATGAAATAATACCAATATCATTATTAACATTTAGTACCCATAAATGAATTTTTATGTCTAAAAAGTAGTGTTTAATTATTAAAAAAAAAGTGTTGACAGTAAAAAATATAACAAAATAAACATCAGTTTTCTTAAATCTAATATCTTATCTGTTTAGGGTAAGAATTTAATATCTTGTTCACACACAATGGACATTCCCCTAAAAAAAACAAATTTTTATTTATTTAAAAACCAAAAAATGTTTATATAATTGATGCCCTTAGAATTGACATTAATAAACTTACTCGTTACTTCTTTTCACTTCATAATATGTATCAACCATATCTCTAGCAGATAATTTACGTAAAAAATTTGGATCATGAGTAATGATGAGTAATTGGAATGATTTTTGAGAACTGCGACGTGTTATAATTCTGTAAAAAAAAAAAATTAAATTATTGATATTTAAACACAAACAATACTGTTTTTGTTTATTTAACATACTCAGATAATGATTCCGCTAAGCTTTGAATGTTAGATTCATCTAAATTTGTTGTAGGCTCATCTAGTGCTAGTATACCACAATTTTTACTGAATGTTTCTGCTAATGCCATTCTGACAATTAGGCACGCCAAAACCTAAAATGTATGAAAACAAAAATCAGACATATTAAAAATAAAAATCCGTTTACTTTTACTTTTTGGCCTGCACTGCATCTTCCACGCATATCCAATTCAACTTCATTTTTTATCTGTACAACTCTATAGTTGAAGACCCTTTTCTTAACTAGACAATAAACATATTGAGTTAATAAACTATTCTCAAAATAATTTATGTATACAAAGTGATTCTTTTATCATGTAACACGCATTATTTTAAAAAGTATAAATGTTTTTGAAGATATTTTTTACATAGTTTCAAGTAGTAAAAAAAGTAGCTGAGTGGATGTCGCTCTGCTGTACAGTAGGTTACAATTGGGTTACTTTAATGGATGGTGTTAAATTTGAATTCAATGATATAATGTTAGTGCATAAAAAAAACGATTCTGAGCGAAAACGGTCAGTCAGCCTATGATATAACTAAGTATATTAGATGATATTATTGTGACCTTGTTTTAAATTTTCAATCAATCTGAACATTTTATAAATTTTTAACTACAAAATAATTATTTAATTATAAATTTGATAAATTTTGTCAAAATTCGAACTTTAATGAGTATAAAAATGCCCATGTATTTTTAATATTTATTAACTGCTATTGTAACAATATAGCCTTGTATTAAATTGTCACGCTTTTTACTCATCAAATAACATTTTATTGATACTTATAGAAAGAAAAAAAATTAAAAACATTGAAAACTGATAATGCTCGTAAACAGCTCAGAAAGAGTCAAAATATTTTCAAAATTTTATGGTGTATATTAAATTAGAATATAAACATTCAGTGAAAATTTCGTGTATCTACAGTCATTAGTTTTTGAATTACAAAAAAATAACAAAATCGCTACATGAGAAATCGAGTAAAATCCAATATTGTAAAAATATGAACTTCAAACACTCATAAAAATTTAATTTGATTGGCTTGTTGAAATTTTTTTTGTTGATTAAGGTAGACAAAATTATGAATAATCTTGTATTATATTTTCAAACCTTAGATTAAAAAAGAAAAATTTTTACAAATTCTTAACTCAAAATAATTTGCTAATTTTCGTGATTTTTCCATATTTTGTCAATTTTTGAACTTTAAATGCTAATAAAAAAAAAAAAAAAACTGTTAATATTTTTAAATGTCATTGTAGCAATATAGTAGGATCCTTGTATTAAATTTTCAAGTATTTTTACTCAACAAATAAAGTTTTATTGACATTCATAGAAAAAAAAAAAACTAATAAAATTGGAAACTGAAAATGTCCCTAAACAGTTCACAAAAAATCAAAATATTTTTAAAATTTTGTCATGTATAGAAAATGGAAATATAAATAACCAGTGAAAATTTCATGTATTTACGGTCATTTGTTTTAAAGTTACACCAAAAAACCCAGTCGATTTTGTTTAATATTGATTTTGCGTACAAATTGCAATTTTTCCTAAATTTATTTTTTGTTTTTCACGGCGCTTTTGAAAACTAGAAAATTTTTACTTTTGATCTTCCCAAAGTACCAACTAGATTCACTTTCCTATCAGAAAAGTTACTGTTGAAGAAAATCTAAGCATTTTTACTGTCCTAAAAGGTGATGACAGACACAAACAATTTTTTAAAAAAACACACATCATTGTAAAATCAATACATTCATCGTTCAACTCAGAATCTAAAACAACGTTTTTATTAAAAAATAATATTTTAAATAATTTATAAGTTTTTTTTTACTTTTTGAA
>NC_042494.1:111368631-111370575 GCF_005508785.2 Acyrthosiphon pisum | reverse complement strand
CACTTCAAAGTATCGAAAATATGCCATATAATATGCAGTTAAAATCATGAAAATATGCAAAAAATATGCAGTCAAACGCATGAAAATATGTAAAAATATGCAGTCAAAATCATAAAAATATGTAAAAAATATGCAAGAATTTTTTTATTTATTTAAAATGTACAACAAAACTTATAATATTATATTAATAACTTTAACGCCTAAAAAAAAAAAAATTTAGGAAATTTTCTGAACAACTTAATTTTTTATTAAAATTAATAATCATATGCATTTCAAGTTTTGGCATATTCACTATTTACAGACAACGACAAACGATGTAACCGAGTGCCCAGTGGTATGTCGATAACCGACCGACACAGCAAAAGCGAATAAGTTTACGTCGTAATCGATTATTTATTTATCTTATAATGTTATAAATAAATATAATATATATAAATTATTATTTAGTGACTATAACATTTAGTTTTAATTTTTCTACTTAACAAAATATTATTTTATACATTTTTTAAATTTTCGCTGCAATATGCAATAAATTTTGAATTTTGCCAAAATATGCAAAAATATGCAATAATCTTTAAATATGCAGAAATATGCAAAAAAAATTTCACCATTAGCTTCAAATTATGATGATTCGTGGAGATAACTGACAAAAATCCAAAAATATTAAATGCTTGGATTTTTTTCAACAGTATTTTTTCTGATAGGAAAGTGAATCATCTAGTTGGTAGGGGGGAGGGGGTCAAAAGTTAAATTTTTACTGTACTTATCAAAAGCACCGTGAAAAACAAAAGAATAATTTTCGAAAAAAATCGATTTTGGTTTTTTGTGTAAATCTTAAACAAATGACCGTAGGTACATAAAATTTTGACTGAATGTTTATATTAGCATTTTCTATACACCATAACATTTTCCCAATTTGACTCTTTTTGAGCTGTTTACGGACATTGTCAGTTTTCAACTTTTTTAGTTTTTTTTTTTTCTATAAATATCAATAAAGTTTTATCTGTTGTGCCAAAAAGTGTAAACATTTAATACAATTTTTTTTTTTAATACCATAGATTATTATATAATATGTCTTATACTTAGACTCACCATAGAAACGAATAAAAAATTATAATATTTTAACATTAATTCAACTTACATGTTAAAATAAATAATAACAAAATATAAAATATCCAGACTGACAAACCGTCTCCGCTTAAAATCATTTTTCTTATACAATGATATTATATCATTGAATTCAAATTTATAATAGCATCCCATTATACAGTGACCGGGTCACTGTGACCCACTTATCACCTACTGTACAGCAGAGCGACATCCACTTACCCACCTTATTTGGATGTCTTTTTGGCTTATTTCCAACCAGTGGCGTATTTAGGAATTTTGATAGGGGGGGGGGGGATGAAATATATAATAATAGGTACACTCAATAAATACGAATATAATATACATTTTTAAAATCCAATAAATAATAGGTCGATTCACTCTAGTATCAAAACTAACAGCTCACTATTGAGAATAGTGAACGACAATTTCCTATGTCGTGCGTGCAGTGTAAGACAAAAACAACACACGCGGGTGTAGCGTCCTCTTATAAGGGTCCGTATTAAAATAGTTAAACTAATATTAAACCGCGGAATTCAACTGGTAAAATTTAAACTATGATTGTAAAACGGGCCCTAAGTCGGTTATAATAAACAAAGTATATAATAGTTACTATTTAATTTATAGTTATTATTCAATATTAGATAGGAAAATTGATAAAATATTTACTTCTGTCATACTATTTATTAGGTAAGACTTAATACTTAAATAAAAACTTGAAAAACATCGTTCAGGTGTATAGCAGTATGATACAGGGACAGTACTAAAATATTTTTCAAGAGTTCGTGAATATTTGGATAAACCTCTATATCACAACCATCTAAAGCATGTAACCCA
>NC_042494.1:111367258-111368581 GCF_005508785.2 Acyrthosiphon pisum | reverse complement strand
TATTATTGTATTAACTATAAAATATTCAAAAAAAGTAAAACTTCAAACTTCTTCAATATTTTAACTATGGGTACCTATCAGTAATAATAATATAAATTATAGTATTGAACCATAGACATACTAATAGGACATATAATTAATATATTTAAATGTCTATGTATTGAACAATAATAAACATATGTCATAAATAGAACATAATATTAGCTGAAATGACAAACATTTATTATTATACTTGTTATATTTTAGATTCTGAGTGAAACGATGAATGTATTAATTTTACAATGATGTGTGTTTTTTTTTTATTTTTTGTTAATTTTTTATTTTAAATTTTTTTTGTGTTTGTTATCACCTTTTAGGACAATTAAAGTGCTTGGTTTTTTTTCAACAGTATTTTTTCTGATAGGAAAGTGAATCATCTAGTTGGTAGGGGGGGGGGGTCAAAAGTAAAATTTTTACTGTACTTATCAAAAGCACCGTGATAAACAAAAGAATAATTTTCGAAAAAAATCGATTTTGGTTTTTTGTGTAAATCTTAAACAAATGACCGTAGGTAGGGTTGCGCAAATATTTTCGATATTATCGAAATATCGATATTTCAGAAAAAAATATCGATATTATCGTATCGATATTTTGTAATCGATATATCACATATGTCGATATTATTATATCTCGATATTTAAATTTTTTTTAAATTTTGAATAATCATAATTATCCACGCATTAGTTTATATTACCCAGTATGATATAAAATAGTTGTACACTATTGTGCCATCTATGATTAAAATTTAAAGTTAATCAGAGTTAATATTTTTTTTTTTTATTATTATTATTTTGAAATGGAATATCGATATCGATATTTTTATTTCGATATATATCAGCTATCGATATTTAAGAAATCGATATATCGATATATCGATATATCGGTAATAATATCAGTTTGCGCAACCCTAACCGTAGGTACATAAAATTTTGACTGAATGTTTATATTAGCATTTTCTATACACCATAACATTTTCCCAATTTGACTCTTTTTGAGCTGTTTACGGACATTGTCAGTTTTCAACTTTTTTAGTTTTTTTTTCCATAAATATCAATAAAGTTTTATCTGTTGTGCCAAAAAGTGTAAACATTTAATACAATTTTTTTTTTTAATACCATAGATTATTATATAATATGTTTTATACTTAGACTCACCATAGAAACGAATGAAAAATTATAATATTTTAACATTAATTCAACTTACATGTTAAAATAAATAATAACAAAATATAAAATATCCAGACTGACAAACCGTCTCCGCTTAAAATCATTGATATTATATCAT
>NC_042494.1:111350827-111365946 GCF_005508785.2 Acyrthosiphon pisum | reverse complement strand
TCACAACACAACGCATTTTTGGACCACTTCCCTTTGTATTTTTGCTCATTATTAAAATTAAGTTTAAATAAAACAGTAAACATAAACAAGTAGTATAAGCTTAAGGGCCAATTCGTTAATGAAAAAGGTACCTTACAAGTTTTACAAACCACAAAACTCCAAAAATTTAACTAAGAGAACAAATGCGCGTGTATTGTGTACGAAAATGTTGCTACCAACTTGTTTGCCAATTGTCCATTAGGCGGCGCTGTTTTCCGTTGTCTGCACGGTGTCTATATCAACACAAAATAATGAGTGAAAGTATATAACAATATTATATAATATCCAGTATATACTAATAATTTCCCAATGTTTCTAAAGGTTTAATGTTTCTGCAGATGCTACATACAAATTGTTTGACTTAAGACTGCCAGTATATGTGTTAATGACAGAGGATGGAAACGGACAGAGCGAGATAGCAGCAATTGGCTTAACGATAAAACAATGGATGCTGGATGCTCAGAACATTTTTACAATCGAGGAAGTTAATGTATAAACAGTAAACAAAACAGATATTTTTGAAAAACGTAAAATGTTTAGGTATTAAATCAATAATACTACCTGGTAAAGTTAGAACATGTGGTCGACCGAAAGGCGCAATTCTGACAACAATCGGTCTTCCTAAAAGGCCAAGAACTAAAAGATCATTGGCTCAAAAACCAGAAACAAAAATCAAAAAGAAGGAAAATAGGGATATAGCTGTCGATCCAGATGAACCAATGTAATATACTATCTATACTCAATGCTATTGTCATTGTGTTCAGATTTCGTACGGAGAGATGATATTTTGCGATAATGATTCATGTTCAATAGAATGGTTTCATTTTTCTTGTGTTTCATTGTTAACAAAACCGAAAGGTAAATGGTTTTGCCTCAGGTGTCGCGGAAATCGTTCAAATAAGATAAAACCTTTAGCGCAGTTTCTATGATTTATTATTTTTTATAATTATTATTATATGACTATCGGTATTCAAATAGCCGATTACTTACTATGATTTATTATTATTTATTATATTATAATTATTAATTCTATCTGTATAGTGTATGTATTAACTAATAAGTATAATTTTATTTATGAAAATTTAATACAAGTAGGTTATACTGAAATCAAAAATTATAAAAAATATACATGTACAATTTCAAATTATAGACATTTGAAAGTAAAATTTGGACAAACTAGATATTTAATCAAAGAATAATAATAATTTTTGACGCAATTCTAGAAAAGTATTCGTGGGGATTTAAAACTAGTATACATATTACGCAATGTAATTTTCTAAATATTTAGATTAATTTTAAGCTATTCAGTATTACCTATATGGCTATATCTATTTATACTGACCTACGGTAAGGCGGTATTGATTTAAACGTTATTGACAATAATGACATTACAATGATATACCTAATCAATAAACACTGTTATAATAATTAAATAGTAATAATATAATAAATGCAATGTTTTCTGCACATATGTAATCAACCACAATACTGAATTGTCTCATTTTATTTTCTTAAAACAGTGAAATAAATTACTTTAACACGTTGACTGCCATGTGGCCGCCAGCGGTCATTTGTAAATGTCAAATTGTATGTTTTTGTGACCGCCGGCGGCCATAAATGAATATGGTTTTCTATTATTAACTTTTCCATGGCGCTACAATAATGCACCCAAAAGTGCCATGGCGTAGCGGGAATCATTACAAATTTTTTGATGTAATAAATGTATTTTTAAATTTTTTTTTATATTTTTAAACTTTTTTTCAAATTTTTTGTATAATATACAAATTTGGAATGACACTGAAAAATATACTATACAGATGATGCAAAATCGTGTGACCGCCGGCGGCCGGTGGCAGTCAACGTGTTAATAGAAATTTCAAAAATTATATCATAAAATTTAATGATATAAGCTAACAAAGCGTCGTACAGAATTATTTTTTGTTTACAATGATATATCATTGAATTATAAGTTAACACATCAGTAATATTCGCTCCACAGAGCATAGGCGCAACTATACCTCTAAAACGTGGGGTGCTATAATTTTAAATGCCTCACAGAGCCGTGGCTCTTGGTTATTAGTTATAAAAATGAATATTTAAAATATTATGGCTATTGTTTTAATATTTTTGAATAAATATTTTACAATTTAAATATATAAAATTGATGATATTTTATTATAATAATAATAGTTACACGTAGACCTAAAAGATCTTTATGCACCACCCTATTTACGTCAATGCCTGAGAGTGTAGTACTCGGCACCACAGTGTGTTAGCCATTGCCCGATGCCACAGAAGAGGATGTCCAAGGTTTACACTAATAAAATACAAAAATAGTGCAAAGCTTAACATAATGTGAATGAAATTGTGGAACTATATTTTATATTATACACAGTTAATGAAATAATACCAATATCATTATTAACATTTAGTACCCATAAATGAATTTTTATGTCTAAAAATTAGTGTTTAATTATTAAAAAAAAAGTGTTGACAGTAAAAAATATAACAAAATAAACATCAGTTTTCTTAAATCTAATATCTTATCTGTTTAGGGTAAGAATTTAATATCTTGTTCACACACAATGGACATTCCCCTAAAAAAAACAAATTTTTATTTATTTAAAAACCAAAAAATGTTTATATAATTGATGCCCTTAGAATTGACATTAATAAACTTACTCGTTACTTCTTTTCACTTCATAATATGTATCAACCATATCTCTAGCAGATAATTTACGTAAAAAATTTGGATCATGAGTAATGATGAGTAATTGGAATGATTTTTGAGAACTGCGACGTGTTATAATTCTGTAAAAAAAAAAAATTAAATTGTTGATATTTAAACACAAACAATACTGTTTTTGTTTATTTAACATACTCAGATAATGATTCCGCTAAGCTTTGAATGTTAGATTCATCTAAATTTGTTGTAGGCTCATCTAGTGCTAGTATACCACAATTTTTACTGAATGTTTCTGCTAATGCCATTCTGACAATTAGGCACGCCAAAACCTAAAATGTATGAAAACAAAAATCAGACATATTAAAAATAAAAATCCGTTTACTTTTACTTTTTGGCCTGCACTGCATCTTCCACGCATATCCAATTCAACTTCATTCTTTATCTGTACAACTCTATAGTTGAAGACCCTTTTCTTAACTAGACAATAAACATATTGAGTTAATAAAACTATTCTCAAAATAATTTATGTATACAAAGTGATTCTTTTATCATGTAACACGCATTATTTTAAAAAGTATAAATGTTTTTGAAGATATTTTTTACATAGTTTCAAGTAGTAAAAAAAGTAGCTGAGTGGATGTCGCTCTGCTGTACAGTAGGTTACAATTGGGTTACTTTAATGGATGGTGTTAAATTTGAATTCAATGATATAATGTTAGTGCATAAAAAAAACGATTCTGAGCGAAAACGGTCAGTCAGCCTATGATATAACTAAGTATATTAGATGATATTATTGTGAATTTGTTTTAAATTTTCAATCAATCTGAACATTTTATAAATTTTTAACTACAAAATAATTATTTAATTATAAATTTGATAAATTTTGTCAAAATTCGAACTTTAATGAGTATAAAAATGCCCATGTATTTTTAATATTTATTAACTGCTATTGTAACAATATAGCCTTGTATTAAATTGTCACGCTTTTTACTCATCAAATAACATTTTATTGATACTTATAGAAAGAAAAAAAATTAAAAACATTGAAAACTGATAATGCTCGTAAACAGCTCAGAAAGAGTCAAAATATTTTCAAAATTTTATGGTGTATATTAAATTAGAATATAAACATTCAGTGAAAATTTCGTGTATCTACAGTCATTAGTTTTTGAATTACAAAAAAATAACAAAATCGCTACATGAGAAATCGAGTAAAATCCAATATTGTAAAAATATGAACTTCAAACACTCATAAAAATTTAATTTGATTGGCTTGTTGAAATTTTTTTTGTTGATTAAGGTAGACAAACTTATGAATAATCTTGTATTATATTTTCAAACCTTAGATTAAAAAAGAAAAATTTTTACAAATTCTTAACTCAAAATAATTTGCTAATTTTCGTGATTTTTCCATATTTTGTCAATTTTTGAACTTTAAATGCTAATAAAAAAAAAAAAACTGTTAATATTTTTAAATGTCATTGTAGCAATATAGTAGGATCCTTGTATTAAATTTTCAAGTATTTTTACTTAACAAATAAAGTTTTATTGACATTCATAGAAAAAAAAAAAACTAATAAAATTGGAAACTGAAAATGTCCCTACAGTTCACAAAAAATCAAAATATTTTTAAAATTTTATCATGTATAGAAAATGGAAATATAAATAACCAGTGAAAATTTCATGTATTTACGGTCATTTGTTTTAAAGTTACACCAAAAAACCAGTCGATTTTGTTTAATATTGATTTTGCGTACAAATTGCAATTTTTCCTAAATTTATTTTTTGTTTTTCACGGCGCTTTTGAAAACTAGAAAATTTTTACTTTTGATCTTCCCAAAGTACCAACTAGATTCACTTTCCTATCAGAAAAGTTACTGTTGAAGAAAATCTAAGCATTTTTACTGTCCTAAAAGGTGATGACAGACACAAACAATTTTTTAAAAAAACACACATCATTGTAAAATCAATACATTCATCGTTCAACTCAGAATCTAAAACAACGTTTTTATTAAAAAATAATATTTTAAATAATTTATAAGTTTTTTTTTACTTTTTTGAATGACAACATAGAATTTAAATTTTATATTCCAAAGCAGAATTTTTTTTTAAGTATTTTTATACATAAAAATTGAATTTAGAACGAGTAGTTTATGAGTTACAACTATTAAAGTATTTAAAGTTTAGACAAGTGGAGTAGTGGACAAATATTTTGCGGGTAACACTCTACTTCGCCCATATAAACTTTAAATACTTATAACTCATAAGCTACTCGCCCTAAATTTGAATACATAAGAAAATATTCTCCTTTGGAATATTAAATTAAAACTGTTGACAATCAAAAAAGTAAAAACTTAAAAAATATAACTTTTTAATAAGAGCGTTGTTTTTTAGATTCTGAGTGGAACGTTGAATGTATTGATTTTACAATGATGTGTTTTTTTTTATTATTTTTTTTTTTTGTGTCTACACGATAAGTAGTCAAAATAATGTTTCGATTTTCAACTTCAGTATCTTGTTCGATGGGAAAGTGAGTATTGTTGATGCATTGAGGTCAAAATTTCCAATAGTTTTCAAAAACGCCGAGAAAAAATTAGGGAAAAACGGGAATTTTTACGCAAAATCAATTTTGGTTTTTGGTGTAACTATAAAACAAATGAACGTATATACATGAAATATTCACCGGTAGTTTATATTTCTATTCTCTATAAACCATACAATTTTGAAAATAATTTGACTCTTTTTGAGCTGTTTACGGACATTGTCAGTTTTCAATTTTTTTTCTATAAATAGCAATACAATTTTATTTGTTGTATAAAAAAGTGTGAAAATTTAACGCAAGGCTCCTGATATATTGTTACAATCGCAGTTGAAAAATATTGAAAATACATAGGCACAATTTTTTTTTATAAGCATTTAAAGTTCGAATTTTGACAAAATTGAATAACTATTTTGTAGTTAAAAATGTATAAAACTAACTTTTATAGCTAAGGATTGAAAATTTAAAACAAAGTCCCACGTAAATAGGTTATAATATATAAATTACTTTTTCACAATAATATCATCAAATATACTTAAAAATATCATAGGCTGACTGACCGTTTTTGCTCAGAACTGTTTTTGTTATACAAGGATTTTACATCATTGTTTCAAATTTAACATCATCCATTACAGTGACCCACTTGTAACCTACTGTACAGCAGAGCAACATCCACTTACCCACTTTTTTAACTACTTGAAACTATGTAAAAAATATCTTCAAAAACATTTATACTTTTTAAAATAATGCGTGTTTCATGATAAAAGAATCACCTGTATAGTATACATAATATTATTTATATAAATCTTTATATTTACTTGTATCTGTTTGTATTGGTTTATCATCAGAAGATGTTTTTATTTGAATATAGTCAATGTCGTTTCCAGTATAAATATCTCTCCATAATTTTTTAATAATAGTATTAATACTTTGCATTCGTTCTTTATGAAACCTATTCATTGCCCATTCAAGAGCTTTGTTGTACTTTGTCAGATCTTTTTCAACACGATTTAATATTTCTAACTGCACTTTTTCATGTAAATATATGTTTTCGGCATTTTTGAAATGAATAGCTGTCAACTCTTCTGTAATATGCCTAATGATATTATCCAGCTCTTGTTTTCTACCAAGAGATTTATTTTTCTAAAAATAAATACATGTTAATTTTTTTAAGATAAGTATTTATTTTAAAACAGAATAATATTACCTCCTCAGCTAAAGCTTGACGTTGTTTTGTGTTGGTCGATTTTTCACTTAACAAACTGTTCACATCCATAGTTCCAAAATCTTCATGAAATTTGTTTATTTCAGATAAACATTCAATTTCTTCTTTTGATTTTTGCCTTAATTTTTTATTGTTTTCCAAGTCTATTTTTTTAACCTAAAGAGAACAAATTTTAGTAAAATATTGTGAATAAATTTCTTAATTTTAATTGTTGATTAAAATCAATTTTTAGATTCTGAGCTAATATTTTTTATTTTATAGTGTTTATTTATGTCTGAAGCCACTATTTTTTGTAAAAAAAATACACCATTCCATTCTGAGAGTGGTATCTGGTAGCATGTCTGTATGTTGGATCAGTTGATACATTGAAGGTAAAAAAAAATTCCTAGTGCTTTTCAAAATAACTTTTATGCATAACTCAAAAAATAAATAATTAACCATAGTTACTTGACATTTTCAATTTTATATTCTATACATTTCAATAAAAAAATAGTGAATTGGTCAAAATTCTTTAAAATATAATACAAGGTTCCTCACAGTAGTTCATACAGTAAACAAAAAATCTAATAATATTCAAATATAATTTTTAAAATAAAACCCCAAAAAACCCCGTGAGTTTTATTATAAAGTAATAATAGTGTTTTTTTCTGAATAAACATATCCAAAAAATCAGAATTTTTTTCCACATAAGCTGTAATATTTTTTTCTTTATTTCTGTTATTTAAGAATGCATAATATGTGTCGACCCCACCAAAAACTATATGATGGTATCTATATGTTAAATATTGACATTCTGACGATTTTCCATTGTTATTGGCGTTAGTGGTTTTTACCTTTAATGGCATTGTTAAGTTTTTTGTTTGTTGTTAAATAATTATTAATCTGTTAAATAAAAATGTATAAGTTATGCAACCAGTCATTGGTAGTGGTTGTAAAGACGGTGGAAACAGCCAGAATTTGAATCCATAATTATTGATATTTACATTTTCATCTAATCAAAAATTTGTTTGGAAAAATGAAAAATACCTATAAGGTAAACTTTTTTGAAAAATAACATGTTAAAAAAAAATTTGAAAGAATTTCTATTCACTCAGAAAAGCAGTATTTCAAAATATTGAGTGGGTTTAACTCGGGTTTTTTTGGACTTGACTTTCATGCCAACGCTGGTTCTACCTGTACTTTAATTAACAATTTTCTATTTATTATATAATAATATTATTAAAAGTAAAAATAAAAATTACCTCTTGATTGGCATTATATTCATTAATAGAATCAATTTGTTTTTGTAAGTTTTTCTGTTCTTCGATGTAATTCATTTTCTCTTTATTGAGATTATTCAATAAATTATTTGTTTCCTTAATGCGCAGAGTCCATTCTTTTTTTTCATAATTATCAATTGAAGACTGTAAGTTATTTATTTCTTGAATTTTTTTTTCAAGAATAATTATCTGTAAATAAATAAATTATTATATTGAGAAAGTTTGATAATTTATAATAGAATATACTATTACTTCTTTTCTATTATTTTCAATTTTTCTGCTTTGTTGTTTTTTTGTTTGTTCAAAAGTATTAATACATGTATCCAACTTCTCTTGTATTGGTCCTAATGTTTCTCTGGCACTATCCAATTCTAAACTTATTGTTGCTTCAAGATTCTGTAAATCGTTCAATTTGTCTATTACGCTCTTTTCATCTTGCATTTTACTTTTTATATTTAATTCATCACTAGTAATTTTATTTTGTTGCGTTTGTAAATTATGTAACATTTCAGTATATTCGTTTAATTCATACTGTTTTTTTTCTAAAACATTGCAAATTTCATTTATAGTGCTTTTCAAAGCATTCCTTTCAGAAATTGCTTCTTGAAGATTCCTAATGGAACCAGATTCAGTCATTTTTGTTGTTAAACGCTGCTCTTCTTTTGAATATCGTTTAACATCGTTATCAAAACTATCAATCATTATTATATCAGATTGGATATTTTTTGCATTTGTTTCGTTAGTTTCTAGTTTTCCATTTTCATCTGATAATTTCGTTAGTTCATCACGACACTTTCTTAAATTACTACTTATACGTTCAAGTTCATCTCTGTAAGGAAAAAAACTTGTAAAAGTGTGTAAATATGTAAAGAATATTAAATTAAATAGATTTACTTGAGATTAGGTATTTCTGTCTGTTTCAAAACTGATATTCGAGTGTAAGTAGGTCTTAATTGTTGAAGTTTTGATTGTTTTTTTAAAAGCGTTTCCAATTGTGCAATTGTTGTCTCTAATTCACTTGGAATTTTGTGGACTCTCATATTTAGCTGTAATAATAAATAATAATTAATAACTATGTACACAATAGACTTTTATTTTCAATAGTTATAATTTTGAACCTTACATCATTAATCAATTCAGTCACTTCATCAATAGAACCAAAGCATCGATGACATAATGGACAGCTAGGATCCTGAGCTTCCAAATTTTTTATGTATCGCCTAAAAAGATGACCAGAAGTTGACACAGAACCTTTTTGAGCCTATAAGAAAAATATACATATATACCTATATATATTTAAAGGAGCACACAACAGAAAAAAAATGTTCTTTATTTTTTTTTTAAATGTTAAATTAATTATTGTAGGTATATTAAATGATTTGGTGAAAATCTGATGTAAGAAAAAATGATTACTTTAAGAGATATTGAAAAACATAGAATAGCCACGTGATGTCATTGAGCCCGGCTCATTGTAAATGCCTATTAAAGTTCCTCCCTTCACACAAATTTAATATAACGTTTAGTTTTTTAAATATTAATAAATCTTTTAAGTGATATTTTTGTTAAGAGGATGTCATACCCGCATGTATTATCTGCGTCTTACAAATGTACAACATAACAAAAACTGTTTTGCGTGGAACAACTTTTATCTTTCTGTGTTTGTAGTAGTGGCTCCATAATTTCTGAACATATAAGGTGGAAAATTATTTATGCAACAGCGTGCTCATATTTTAGATAACATAAATACAATATTATTTGCTTCTAAACATTTGGTATTTTTTGTTTTTTTCATTTACTTATAAAAAATGATTGAACAGTGCTATTAAAAAAAAAGCACGCTGTTGCACAGATAAAGTTCTTCTTTACGTGTTGTGAAAATTTGGTAGTTCTACAACAAATATGGTGCGAGAAAAGTTGTCTTGCGCCAAACAGTTTTTGCACATTTGTAAGACAGAGACAACACATGCGGGTGTGATATCCTCTTTAATGGCATGTGTGTCATGACTATTAAAATATGAAATAATAATTCTCAATTATATCTTTTAAGATTTTTAATATTAAAAAATTTAAATTCTGATACTTGGTGTCATCTTAAACATATAAAATCACACATTAATATGTAAATTAAATTTCAAAAATAAAATTTTTAGGTTGGTAAATTGTTGTGTGAAGCGAGGAATTTTAGATGTATAAGATAGACAATTACAATGAGCTGGGCCTAATGACGTCACGCATCTTTTTTCAATTGCTCATAACTTATTGAATAATGTGAGTAGAAACATAAAACCTATGTTCTATACCATTATTCTTAGAATTAAACATTCTTTCAAATTAAGAAAATTATTTTTTATGTTTTGTGTTCCTTTAAGTGTAACTGTAAAAACCAAATTAGAAACTATTAATAACCAAACATGTTAATAAGTGAAAATTGTACTATTACTAGGTTATTAATTAAACCTAGAATTTTTTATTTTTAATAAATTTAGGTCAATAAATAATTTAAATTAAGTATTTATATTTAAGATGGATGTGTTATTATACTTCAGAAGTCAAAAACTACTGAAAAATTTATGAATTCAGGTTATTACAATATCCTTTATCTAAAAAAAAAAAAAAACAGTATTATGATAAACAAATAAACTACTTACTTGCAATTCTTCCACTTTTTCATTGACTTCTTTTAATATTGTTTCATATTCTTGACCTTGACACATATCACTTAAAGCATTCTCATCATTGGAAAGCTCTATTTGTTTTGTACGCAATTTTTCTTTAGTGTGGTTATAATTAGCTTCTAGTGTAGTTAACTGTTTCTGTTTTTCAGCTATACTTTTTCGATTGCATCTGATTGTATCAGACTAAATTATAAAATAATTAAACAATTTAATAACAGTTATAAAATTATTTAGTTATAAGTATATATTTATGTAATAATACAAAATACTCACTAATTTATCTAAAAATGATGTAAACTCAAATTTGAGTTTTTCCTGTGGTATAAATCCAAGTAGATCTTTTAACACATCATTCACTTTGTTTTTACTAAACATAAATAAAAAATATGTGTAGTTAGAATTTTTAATCATTATATTATATATTTCTACTTACAGTATTTTAAGTTTATTATCGATTCCAGTTTTGTTTAATATAACAGTGTCAAGTTCTGCTTGTACAATACTTAATAACTGCAACTTTTGTACTTCTTTTTCTATAACTTCTAGTTTTATATTTTGTCTACAAATATTAAAGAAAGTAAATCAATTTATGGTATAAATAAATATAAATTTTATATAGTATTTGACATATTTACTCATATTTTTCATCCTTTTTCTTATTTATATCTTTTTTAACATCATCAACATTTAAAGAACCCCTGAGAATATTTAATTTTGTTTCAATATCAACTTTTGATTTTTGTAGAGCCGATAACTTTTCAGCAGAATTTCTTACCTTAATATTATACAAAAATCATCAAGATTATTAGACTATCACTTTATTTAGACTATAAAACCAAATTAAATTACTTGATCAATATCTTTTTTAAGTTTTTGAATTTCAGAAGTATTTTCCAAAATTTGTTTTTCTTTGATTTTAATTTCTTGATCTAACTTAGCCTTTTCTACTCTAATTGAATCAATATTTGATTGCAACTTATTTTCAATTTCTCTATGTTCTTTTTGTGTAGATTCTAATTTATCGTTCATAGAACTTAGGTTATTTGACAGATTACTTATCACCTGTACACGATTGTACTCAGTTAAATCTGGCACTAAACAAACATCAATTTTAGTAAAACAGATGATTCAAAACTGTAAAATTAACTTCATACTCACAATTAAACTGCATTTCGTTTCCTAATTCAATTATTTTTGCATTTTGTTTATTTATATTGTTTAGGTTTTGTTTTTCTTCACTTTGATATCTTCCTAAATTTACTTGTTCTTTGCTCATATTTTCTTGAATTTTATTTTCATTAGTAATTGCATCATTTTTTAGACAATTTAATTTATATTTATCTTTTTCTTTTTGACTGTACACAAATAACATCATTGATTAGAGCTAATATTTTCAACTTAATACTAACAAATAAAAAAATAATTTAGGGATATATATTACAACTACTACCTAATGTTTAAAATTTTTAAACTTATATTAAATGAAACATATGTTTAGAAAAAGATACATACAGGACTAGCCCAAGATTATTTAAAATTTCTTATCCAATACATACATCGTTTTTCAAGTAACTTACACCAAATTATTATTAAAATTTTTTAGTTCTTCATCAAGATCAGAGTCATTTCCTTTAAACTCTAGCTTAATCAATAATTTCAAATCCTTTATAGCTAATCTAATAGAGTTCAGATTTCCTTCAGAAGTTAATAATTTATTTTTTAGAGAAAAAAAATGTTCTTCTTTTTTCATAATTTCTTTGTATCTTTCTTCTAATGGAATTATTTCTTTGTCAATACTATTCAGTTTCTGCTGCAGTTCATCAAAACTAAATTTTTTATTTTCAAGGGTTGCTCTTTTGTTACGTGCTTCTTCTCTATATTTCCAAAAATGTTGTATATTATTGTTGCATGTCCTTTTATCTAAAAAATTTTTATTATAAATATTAAATAGTAATGTAAAAGTACTAGAATAATTTTGATGAACAAACCAAATACGAATAATCATACTAATCATAAGATAATAAATGCAATAGGGAAATACAACTTATTGAAATTATTAATAAGCAATTATCGAACAACTATAAAAATAGACATCAGCAACCTTCCTAAGAGCAGTAGGTATATCAAACAAGTTAACCAAAAACCATTTATATTGTGTCAGGTACTGAATATAACATAAAGAAAGGCTATATTATTACCCCTTGAAAATAAAATATTTATTAAGTGTGTAAAAACTTTATGAACACAAGTATACTAGGTTCCTATTGATCATCCAATTATTTTATAAATGATTTTTTTTACTGGTTAGATAGGTATGTATTAGACGGATAAAAAATCCTTAATAAAAATTTGGCATCTTCTAAGTGGACACAAGAACAAAGTAATGAAAGTAAAGAAGTTGATCATCAGTCTTGCATGAATGGAGTATACTAATCTCTATAGTCTTTACTCGATTCGTGTAACTACAAGGTAAACATTTACTCGGCCTATAAAACAGTGATTAAAGTTATAACTGACCTGCCTGAGTAGCCTTTATTTCTATTTGAATTTGTTTAATACATTTGTCATATTTTCCAACATCAAATATTGAATCAAATTTTTCTTTTACCTTCTTATCTTCATCTAAAGGCCTGTAACAAATATTTGATTTTTAATTTTTGATTTCATTAATATTGTGAACATTTTAAATATACCAATTAGAATCTTCTTGATGACAAAAAACCACGTCTTTTAAAATTGATTTTGAAACACCCAAATAAGTGCACATAACATCATCAAGATCAGCACATTTGTGTGAAGTACTCTGACCCTAGAAGTGTATGTAACATAAATAATCAATGATAAAAATTAAATAAATACAAAATACAATAGAATTGCAGACGTTTCAACCCCATTAAAAAAATCAGCCCACAGATGTTTAGTTCCCGTCAATTTTAAGATAGTAAGATGTTGACATCTTAGAGTTATAGGACTTTTGGTCCTATAAATGGTACCTATATTTTAGATTTAGAGTGGAGTGATGAAGCTTAAGATTTTGAAATTATGAATATATTATTTGAACTTTTTTTGGTAGAAAAACTGATTTAAAAGTTTTGACTTGCATCTTAAAAGATCAGTACCTGCCTTGAAATAGTACTCTAGAGGGGTAATTTTCTGAATTTATTTGACTTTTAAAGAATTGGAAGAAATTTTGTTATGCTTGAACTTAAATACAACTAAATATATATATTTTTATTCTCCATCTAGGAACTAACGCCGATGCTTGACATCACTCTAGTTCCCAGGCCCAGGCCCCTAATATTTGTTTAATACTTTAATGTAGTAAATTGTATGATTCTTTTAAGGGATGTAAATGTAATTTTTACAGCTGAAATAATGAACAATGTCCATGTTCACTTCAAGAACAATTTATTGTTCAATTTTTAATAAATTTCATATGTATTCTCTACTTTCAAAACAAGATATTTTTTATTTTTATACTATTATTCCTCGTATTATCCTATTATTCTATTAGAATACAAACAATTTTTTTTTTTTTAATACTGACTTTTCTAGAAATTGTTTGATCGAGCGATTTTGTAGACACAGTTGCTAACTTTTGAGTAGATTCCAAAGTCTTTGACACCACTACACGAGTATCTTTAGTATCATGAAATGATAGTTTTACATTGCCTTTAACCTAAACATATACATATAAAATGACATTCATAAATTGTTTGAAAAAAAATAAAAAATGTTTATTACAGTATGATGATCTGATAGTTTAGGATCCCAAACAAAACCTCCTTTATTTGCATTTCTCGGTAGATCTGAACATGTAATATATTTTAGACACTCAATTATAGTAGTTTTTCCACAACCATTTTGCCCCAAAATCAATGTTAGGGGTTTATAGAATTTTAAAGTTTGTTTTTCATCTGGATGATAACTTCTTATACCTTGAATTGATATTGATTCTAATGTAGACATTTTCTAAACATAAAAATATTTTTATTTTTATTTTAAATTGAATATAGTTCTTTAAACATTTGTAAGCAATGCAACATAAAAAAAATTTGGAGGACAGAGTGGCCGAGCGGACTATGCTGTCGGTTTCGACGTGTACCATCGCCGGTTGGAATCTCGACCACAGGGGGCTCCTCTCTCTGGGAAGGCAACTGTCTAGAGAGTGAGACCACCTTCCCCCGACCAAGCATGGCAGAACCTACAGGTGTTGAAGCTAAAATTCTGCCAAAAACCTAAAAAACAAGTGTTTCAATCAACTGTTACCCCCTAAAAAAAAAATTTTTAATCACATAATAAAATTAATTTTATTAACTTTGTATAAAACTAAAATATTAAAATGTGAAGGTATATTTTAATTGTTATGTTTAATTATAAAAGTCAATTTACAGTTTAATATTTAAAATAACCAAACTGTAAAAAATGGTTACAATTTAGATGAATTGCTTATTTTTGAGTAATAACTTATGCTGTGGCACCAAACAGTACATTCAGTTGGTTTATTTGAGCTGGGAAAAATTGTAAGTAGATCTAGAAATAATTAACTTCATAAGATAGGTACTGAAAATTATAAATTTTGTTTTATTGACAATACTCAGTTTGTCATGCCTATTATGTGCTGGTGTCTCAATATAATACTTTTTGTGGATTGGTTGGATGGTGGGAAAGTCAGTGGCGTAGCCAGGGGGGTTTT
>NC_042494.1:111348532-111350192 GCF_005508785.2 Acyrthosiphon pisum | reverse complement strand
AATGAGTTGTCCATGTTGCGCGTGGGCCAGAGAGAAAAATAATAGTGCGCTGACATCCTCTTAAAATATATTGTTTGGTTAGGTACAATAGGGGATAATTTAGAGATTTGGGGAGGGCCGAAGCCTTTTATAATACCATACTATAATAAAATTGAATAAGCTTAAAAAAATTAAGTTAATGTTTGGTAGGGGCGGAAGGCTGTTAAAGTTCTTGATGGAGCTTGGCTACAGTTGGCCCTATGTTCGCATATGTAAGATTTCATAAGTCTCTTTGTGACAAAACTGTGTTTAAACTATAATTGACATCTATATTGTAGATTGTACGAAGAAATGAACCAGTATATATTACGTATTCGTTTATCAAGGTGTTCACATATCACGTTATTCATTATTACTTATTCATTAACCTAGTACCTATTGTAGGTATGCCAGTATTTTTAAAAATAAAGTTGTTATTTATTTATTTATCTGGTTTATATACCTACTTATTTTATAGTTTTTTATTACCAAAATTGCAATATGTTTTATGATTTTTCAAAAATAATATAAACATGTTGCTACATAACACATATATTTAAGCATATTTTGAGAATTTTGACTGCATATTTTGATAATTTTTAGTGCAACAAGTCAAGTCCTTAACCCTAAATTTTTATATACAAAAACTGTAAAAACTTGATTTTAATCTATACATAAAACACCCCCCATTTGATAATCCTGGCTACGCCACTGGGGAAAATGGATATTTAACTTTTAAAATTGTACCAATTAGTAAAATGAACATAGATGCCACTGCAGTCATGATAGAGTGCAAGCATTATAGTAAGCATGGTGTTCCGTAACCGTATGAGATTGTAAGACTTTGAAAGCAAATTTAAGTAATTATATTTGAAATGTATGTTGTAATAAACCACATATTGACACTTCATAAAAACGTGGTAACATGAAACTTAACGAAACTCATAAAAAGAAATGGCTCTTATCAAGAACTTTTACAACACCACAGAATTATTGGTGAAAACTATTGTAACGGAAATTTGAAAAAGAATTGTTGATAGAATTATAATTCTATTTAACTAAATATAACAAACATCATTTTAAACCAGTTATTCAACAAATTTTCAAATGTGGTTACCGTTTTCATAATAATTATATTTTATACTCACTATGCATAACAATTTTCCAGAGAAATAGCTTACAAATTTCTACGATGTGTGTTATCGCAATCGATTACTTAAAGACAGAGGTCGTCACCAGTAGATTGCTCATACGATTCAAAATTCCGATTCTAATGCTCTCAAGATCCAACCGAATGTCTGAACTCTGAATCAGCAAAAATTCGAAATGCGAATAGACGATAGAGTAATGACCAATGAGCTACTCCTTTCCAAATTGTAACGGTTAACAAATATAATCGACTATTATTTATCAATATCCAATAGATCAACGATACCACAATACCACATGTTAAGGTGGTTAGTGGATACCACGATTAAAGATAGTATCTATCTATAGTCGTGGTGGAACCCAAGGTTAAAGCTGGGTTCACACTACACCGTGTCGTGTCGTGAACTTTTCCATTTTTCTAAACATGATACCACTCTATACCATAAATGAGTATTGATATCAAAGATTGGTAAGTAATTTCGCGGTTTTTTTA
>NC_042494.1:111341526-111347599 GCF_005508785.2 Acyrthosiphon pisum | reverse complement strand
ATTGTAACAATATATCAGGAGCTTTGTATTAAATTTATACACTTTTTGGCCCAACACATAAAACTTTATTGATATTTATAGAAAAAAAAAAACTAAAAAAATTGAAAACTTACAATGTCCGTAAACAGCTCAAAAAGAGTCAAATTATTTTAAAAATTTTATCGTATATATAAAATGCTAATATTAACATTCAGTGAAATTTTCAAGTTTCTAAAGTCACTCGTTTTTTAATTACAACAAAATAAGAAAATTGTTACGTAAGAAATCGAGTGAATATCAAATGTTGTAAAAATATGAATTTCAAACGCCCATAAAAATTTAATTTGAGTTTCTTATAGATATTTTTTGTTTGATAAAGGTAGATAATATTATAAGGAATCTTGTATTACATTTTCATATCTTAGATTTAAAAAGAAAAATTTTTATGAATTTATAACTCGAAATAATTTGCAAATTTTCATGATTTTTCCATATTTTGTCATTTTTTGAACTTTAAATGCTTATAAAAAAAAACTGTGACTAACGATTTTTAATATTTTTCATCTGCCTTTGAAACAATATACTAGGAGCCTTCTATTAAATTTTCAAGCTTTTTTATCCAACAAATAAAATTTTATTGATATTTTTAGAAAAAAAACTAAAAAAAAATGAAAACTGACAATGTCCGTAAAGAGCTCAAAATAAGTCAAAATATTTTGAAAATTTTATCGTGTATAGAAAATGGAAATGTAAACATTCAGTCAAAATTTCATGCATCCACGGTCATTTTTTTTAAAGTTACACCAAAAACCAAATTCAATTTTGTGAAAAATCGATTTTGCGTAAAAGTTCCCGTTTTTCCTTAATTTTTCTTTTGTTTTTCCCGGCGCTTTTGAAAACTACTGGGAAATTTAAATTTTGACCTCCCCAATGCACCAACGATATTCACTTTCTGATAGAACAAGATACTGAAGTTGAAAATCGTAGCATTATTTCGACTACTTATCGTGTACACAGACACAAAAAAAATAAAAAAAAAATTAAAAAAATTAAAAATTAAAAAATAAAAAAAAAATAAAAAAACACACATCATTGTAAAATCAATACATTCATCGTTCCACTCAGAATCTAAAATTACAGAAAATAAAATACTGGAAATTAACGTTCCAGAATTGTTTTCATATTGAAAATAAAATGAACATAAAATATGTATATAGAATTTTAATCCCAGAAAGTTAAAAACCTGAAATTATAATCACAGAACGTAGTTATACAGAAAGTGATAACGTCGACCATAATTTTCCAAAAAATTAAATTCCATAAAGTGTAAAGCCTGAAATTATAATCACAGAACGTAGTTTTACAGAAAGTGATACTCACGGACTAAGATATATATCTTAGTCCGTGTTTTTCTCTAATTGTTCTTATCACAAATCTGCTAAAAGTTACGTTATAGCGCTATCTAGTTGCTTACATAACATCATCAACATTGTATTCTTATAGGAATATGGGAAATGCGAATATTATATTGTAATTCCAATTAACCACCGCGGGGAGCGTTAGTAGTAGTTCACTTTTACGTATTTTAGATAAGAACTCTCGTGCACCGTAGCATGACAAAATGTCATGCACCGTACTAACATTGCGTTACTAGCCCGATGTGAAACCATATCTTAAGCCGTGACCAAAACCACGATCATATAAGTAACCATTATTAAAATAACTAAATAGGTATTGTCATAGATAAAAGATAATCGTATTGACCACAGATATGTATAATAACCACGGATATAGATACTAGTATCTATATCCGTGATAATAACTAGATACCCGACTTCTTATCAATGACGCTGGCAGCCATTTACAACTAGGGCAAAATAGTATTATCAGTATATATGTAATTATAAGTAAATATGTATATGAATAAATGTAAACATTGCCAAAGTTGCAAATGGCGTCGGGCATCATAATTTAATAATGTTGTTGTATATGGAGTCGGGTATCTAGTTATTATACATATCTGTGGTATTCACATATAAGTATAATATATAATGTATTGTACTAATGTGACAAATGGAAAATATTATGGTGTTGGTATACTTATTTTTTAATAATTCAATTCATTCTATGTACTATTATCGTTGTAGTTTATTAATATTAAATAATAAATAGTATTACTATTTTTAGTATTCCATTTTAAGCAACATTGGATCGTCGATTAAATTATATTTAAAAATGGAGATTTCAATGGCTTCAACCGACAGTGTTAAAGTGTTGGTTGTTGGAGATTCGGGTAATTGTTTTAATGGCTATAATAATGTATCAATAGTACAAACAATGTTTACGTTTCCCAAGTTGTGATCAATACATATTCCAGTGTTGTTAAAATTCCTTTTATATAGGAATCCGTTTCTTTAGTATAAATAGGAATTCGTTCAGTTCCTCGTTCCCTTTTTTTAATGTCAAAAAGAACTCGTTCAATTCCTAGTACCTATGAAAAAGGAACTCATTCTTTTCCTCGTTCCTCGTGGTTCATGAGTTATTAGTTATTATAAATTTATTAGTTATTATTACTAATCAGAACACAGTAATATGTGAATAAAAAATTGGTAGCTTTGTCTATAATTTTTTTAATAGATTAATAACATGACAAGTAAACAAAAATACAAAATTTTTTTCCACTTTTTCCGAGAAGAACAAAAGAATAAATTATATTTACGTTCCTATTCATAAAAATAAGGAATTGATTCACATTCCTATTCCTTTAAAAGATAATGGAATTTATTCCTTCATTTGTTCCTCTAAAAAGGAATCAATTCCAGGAATCGTTCCTTAACAACACTGACATATTCCAATGAGTTATTTTAAAATATTTTTTTTTCTATTGTAATTTAAATTAAGTAACTTGGAACTAACTGAATGTTAGATGTTAGTTCACTTAAAATGTGTAATTAATGATAATTACATCTTTTAACTTTTGATCAATTAAACATATTATGTTAAAATGTATTCAAAAAATTTAGGAGTTGGGAAAACATGTTTAGTGAATCTCATGAGTAATAATAAAGTGGTA
The DNA here is from genome assembly GCF_005508785.2 of Acyrthosiphon pisum. NCBI lineage: Eukaryota > Metazoa > Arthropoda > Insecta > Hemiptera > Aphididae > Acyrthosiphon > Acyrthosiphon pisum. The sequence continues at coordinate 111,344,547 of NC_042494.1, read as the reverse complement.
AAAAATCCTAAATGGACGGTTGGAGTAACAGTTGAAATAAAACTGTACAAATATATGGAAGGAACGCCTAGACAGCGCAATTGTTTTATAGAAATGTGGGATATCGGAGGAAGTTCAAACCATAAAAATACTAGAGATATATTTTATAATGCTATTCATGGTAAGATACTATGATAGTTTTTAAACATTATTACTGATAATCAAATTACTTTTGTTTTTTTTTTAACAGGCATAATTTTAGTGTATGATTTAACTAACCTTAAATCTAGTGAAAATTTACATAAGTGGTTGGCAGAAATTTTGAATAAGGATAATAACTCAAAATATAAATGTACAGATGGATTTGATATGGAACAACTGGTTGGCTCAAACAGAGTAATAAATACAATATTTAAATTAATTGCAATAATTTGGTTTTCAGCTCATAATTTCAAATATTAACATTTAGGTAGCTAACCTAATTCAAATTATTTTTGAATATATAAATAATTAGTCAATACATTTTATCATCCTTAACTTAAAACCATTCATATTCAAACATGCTTTTATTGATTTGGTATGAAAATAAATATTTATTGGATGGTTAATTATTTATTAGTATACTTTTTTACTAAAAAAACTAATTAAAATATAACTTAATATTTTTAATAATTAAAATAATTTTTATTAGGTACCTATTTTAGTCTGTGGTACCAAGTTGGATATGGCTCCAGAACGTGGTAAGAAGTCGCCTTCTACTGTCGCTGCAGAATGTGGTGCTGATGAAATATTAATTGTAAATATTGCAGTTTTATATTCTCATATAAAATATTAAATATGTATTACTGTATATTGTTTAGAATTGTCATGATTCAAAATCATTGGAATCAAGTACAGTTGCATCATCAAAGTTTAGCAACTTTTTAGATAGAGTAATACAAACAAAATATCCAATCAGTAACTCTAGTCCATTTAGTCAAGGCCTCTACTCAAGACAACATCAATACCAATCGTCCAAAACTCCACAGTACCCAGTTACTAGACAAATAATTTATGATGGTTCACCTACAATTAGTAAAAATACATTTTTCAATTCTAAAACAATACATAAAGACTGAGACATTTATAATATAAATTTAATACAATAAATTATATGCAACACTTTATAATTTGAATCACATGGAAAAATTATAATATTTTATAACATAATAGTTGTTGTAATGGTTAAGATTAGATGGCAAAGTTGGTAGAAAAGATTTCCGGTACATAGATCTCTCAACTCAGTTAAGACTGAAAACAATTAATTTATCATACAACACTAACAATTTAATAAATAATTATATCTATAAGTGTTAAAATGGTAATATAAGTTTTTTAATTCAAATAGAAACCCCGTTTTAAATCATTCTAATATTTATTTGACTAGGAAGAGAAGAATAAAAATTGTTGTCAATTAATAACTTGATATAAACAGAGATACCAAGAATATATTAAATTGAATGATTTTAATTTAAGGTTTCAAGTGTAAGAAATGGGAAAACATAATATTATAAAGGGCTTACTTGTTAAATTAGTACATAAAAGTTAAATTTTGGTATAATTCCCTACTTAAAATACAAACAAAGGAACTTTCTGAAATACCTTGTTGCTCTAATTATATGGTTTATATCGTTGCTCAGCATTTTCTTTTCGTTTTGACGATGATAGCAACTTTTTAATTGTGGTCCAATCTTCAAGTATTTCATGTTCTTTGAGGTTGTAGACTATACATGGTCCAGATACAATAACTGGTTTCCGCTTGGGTTGTACATGACCATAGGGTCGTCTTCCACGTCCACGTCCACTGCGTGTTAAACTACGACCTAACCAAAGAGAAGCATCTATATCTACTTCATTACGTGCTTCTTCTAATCTCTGAATTTTTTCTTCTAAATCAGCTTTTATAGTATCATATAAAATTTCTTTATTATTCTGAAATAATAAAAAAAATTGCTTAAACCTGAGAGATGATGTATAAATGTATTTTATTTTTCAAATAATTAGGTTATTTTGGATTTTATATAAAGCGAATGATCAAAATATGAGTGGTTATAAGGTTTTAATAAAAAAACAAAATAGATTATTATCTTACCTCAAAATTTTGACGTATTGCCTGTTCTTCAGCTTCATATTTATGTTTTAGATTTGTTAATTTGAACTGTCTTAATACAGTTGCTACTTCCAGTCGAGATTTCATTTGATTTTGTAATTCTTGTAAAGGTATACGGTATTCTTTAGCTGTACCCAATCTCACTTCAACTAACTTATCTTCAACTTCTCTTATTCTTTCATTAAACAACCTACACAAGGAACGTAGTATAGAGTATTAGAACATATTATCATTTTTCACTTTCAGTTATGTATAAATAAAAAGTCAATTTTAAAATTAGTTGAAGAAACAAATCAAGAAAATAGGGGAAAAAACTAATTTAAAATCAGTGGTAAAAATTATATTATTCGTTAATGAATATTTGAAAGATTAAAAATAGTTTGCTTACATGGCTGGATCATAATTTTAGATATTTGTGTTATTGTTCTATTTTTTGTTATTATAAAATTGAATTAATTATATAAACCTAAATCATGTCAAATAAAGATTATAAATAATTATCGCAAAAACATGTTTGTGTGTGTTAACATGGTGGTTACACAGTGTTAATCTAAAATTTAATAATAAAAACTAACCTAACACATAATAATAATTTTCCCGAAATTAGATACTATTAATAATTATTGATTATACGCCATACGGTTGAATTAAGTTCCGTTCAAATATCAAACCGAACCCTTGATGTTCAGGGGATTGGAAGCGGCGATTTTATGTCTTTGTCTAACACACGTGAAACATAGGATTATAGACGTGTTCTATTTCCAACGTACCGATTGATATAATAAAGCGATAAGAATTCTGAAAACAGATTTGAATTTTTCGTCAAGTCTACTTGAGATCGACTTTCCCACATTTTTGATTTTTTGATTAAAACTTTTCCAAAAATTGAAATA
>NC_042494.1:111333246-111341476 GCF_005508785.2 Acyrthosiphon pisum | reverse complement strand
CGGTACGTTGAAATAGAACACGTCTATAATCCTATGTTTCACGTGTGTTAGACAAAGACAGAAAATCGCCGCTTCCAATCTCCTTCAATACACGGTATTCGAACTTGGTAAGAAAGCAATTCGAACCGAAATATCAAGCATGCAATGGTACCTGGTACCTACTGTTCGAAAATCGAACTTGAAAACATTTGTCGGACTTTCTGGCTAGAATAATTCGAAGACCAAATATTTGTTCAATTCTTTAAGTTATTTTTAAAAATTGTTAACACATTTGTGTTCTTAATAATTACTATTGAGAAATAATTAGATTATTAGAATTCGCAGACCAATATTCATTGCTTTTTTTGTTTTTGTCATAAATATTGTAAGGGGAAAAATCTATTTTGGGTAAATCATAGTAGTATTCAGTGGCAGTTGTTGATAAAAACATGTTATGTTCTACATTTATGACTTAGCATGTAGAATAATACGAAAATTAAAAATAAAATTGTATTAATGGTTGATTAAATTTGTACATGATAAAAATGTTGAGTTCGAGAATTTCGACTTGAATTTCTTCAATTCAGTTCGGGTTCAAAAAATATTTTAAAGTTAGATTTCAAAAATCAAGGTTCCTAGTGAGGGCCACTAGATATTAATATATTATCAAGGAGAGGATGGTAGGAAAAAGTCATAGACTTATAATATTATAAGTCTATGAAAAAAGTCTGTTTTCTAAATATAATATCTAATAATCATGTTATCTTATTATAATAGCCAATAATAAATTATAAAAAAAAATATGTCATTGAATCCTAGTCAATAATATTACTAAAAAACAGTGGCGTAATTACGGGGGGGATTTGGGTGTCGTATCCCCCCCATGACCTTTTTTTTTAAGACTGGTTAACTACATTTACCTATGTACTTTTTTATCTAATAATATATTTTTTTTATTATTGATATCAAATGCCTCGGCTAGCTGGCAGTTGTCTGAAAAATGATAAGAGTATTATTTTTTCGTGGATCGACGACGCTCGATGATTATCAGATTATTTTATCTAGACTAGATTAAAGACTATCGTCCCATTGAAGTATTGAATAAAAAATAACTTAATAATGATTTGTACACTTAATTGGAATTTTCGTAGTGACTTTCCTAGTTTCGTCGTTATTCGGTAATCAAACATCGGTTATAAGTTACAGTTACAATCAGCAATCGGCATTCGACTTTTATAGTTTTATAATTCATAATTTGATATTGTGATATAAGTACTGATATTAAATTAATCATTCGTGTGGAGTTTTGTTATTTAATTTTAATATTTACTATTTATAAATATATTGCACTGAAAGGTGCTTATAATAAATAATTTTTTTTTTTTTGGGGGGGGGGCAAAATGTTAAAAAATGTTATCCTCCCCCCACAAAAATGACCAAATTACGCCACAGCTAAAAAATAATATATATATCACTAAGTCAATTACTTGTCAGGAACATTCAGAATTGAAAAAAAAAATGTTACATAACTATAAAAAAAATTATACGTATATAAATTATTATCGCTGTAACTTATTATTTTGGGCTATAGCTTTTAAAAATTCTTTTAAAAATACAAAACAGATATCAAACAAAAATAATAGCTAATAATTATAAAATTATTTTTTTTTATATAAAAAAAAATATGTAATTGAATCGTATTAACATTTTTTTTTTGCTCTAAGACTTTTTTTCCGTTCCCCAAGGAAAGGGGCATTTTTCATAAATACTTTTACGAAGGAAGTCATTTTGAGAGTGGTTATGTGGTTATCCCCCTCTATCTATCAATCAAAAAAAAAAAACTACAACAAAATTCAAAAATACATAAAAATTGAAATTACATAGAAATGTACATTTTTCAAAATATCTTAGATACCATTACACTAACCTAATGCTAATAACCATTATTCATTACATTTTTAATCGTAATTACCTACCTTAATTAATAATTAACAAAATTATATATTTTTAGTTTCTGAGCGGAGCGTTGAATGTATTGAATTTATAATGATATTATTTCTATTTTTTGTGTCTGTCACCGCCTTTTGGGGCAGTAAAAATGCTTTGATTATTCTCTTCATTTTTTCATCTTTTCTGGTAGAAAAGTGAATCAAGTTGATACTTTAAGTTGTACTATAAAAAATTAAGGAAAAACGTGGATTTTTACGCATAACCAGTTTTCGACAAAACAATTTGATTAATTTGGTTAACTCAAAAACTATAACCATAGATACTATTAATTTTGATTGGATGTTTATATTACCCTTTTGTATACACCATAAAATGTTCAAATTATCAACTCTTTAATGACTTTTTGAGCAGTTTGAGCTACTTATAGGCATAAGAACATTTGAATTTCTTTAAGTTTTTATTTCACTATTGTTCAAATTTGAAAGGTCAACATTTTGGAAAATTTAATACAAGGTTCCTCATAAGTTGTTTTTGGTGGAAATTAATAAAAAATATAGCGTAAATCCATCATTTTTTACGAGCATCTGAAGTTGGAATTTAGATAAACTCATGAAGATTTGAAAATTTTTTTGAGTAGTAGATTCCAAAATAAATTTTTGTTAATATCTAAGAGCTGAAAATTGAATACAAGATTCATCATAGATTTTCCTACCTTTAGCAAATAAAAAAAGTTTACCGGAAAGTAAATTTAATTTTTTAAGAGTTTGAAGTTTACATTTATCGACATTGGATATTCACCCACAAACTAGAGAATTCTCTTTTCTTATTTTGCTGTAATTCAAAAATGAATAACCATAAATACTTGACATATTTACCAAGTGTTGTTATTATTATTATTTTATATATGATACAATTTTAATAATATGTTGACTTTTTAAAGTTATTTACGGACATTTTAAATAAAAATTTTTTTTATATAAATATTAATTACATTTTTTTGTTAGGTCAAAAAACTAGGAGATTAAAATGTTTTTCTTGAGTACCTATTTAAACTTTAAATGTTGACAACATTTGTCTAAATCTTGAAAATCTGCAATTTATTTTGTAGTTAAGAGTCTATAAAATGTTTAGTTCTCTATCCAAGGATTGAAAATTTAAAACAAGGTTTTATTATGAGAAATGAATACAGTTCATACTGTATTCAAAAAATGGTAAATATAATATATAAACGCAGTTTTTTTTTTATAAACATTGTAAGTTAAAGTTGGAACAAAATTAGATATTCAAACGAAGAATAAAGATTGGTAGTCATATTATTGTAATTTTAAAATATTATTTGTGTGCACCTGAAACTTTTAAAAGTATATTATTATATTTTATACACACAATGACATTGGAAAAAATAACTCAACCTACTTTATTACTAATGTAGTAATGTCTAATAGTAAAATAAATTACTTTAATAGCAATAATGCAATAAAATATACTTTGTAGTTATTAATATAGACTGACAGACGGTCTGCACTTACAATTTTTTAAATAATGATTTTATATAATTTAATTCAATTTTAACTCATCCATTGCAGGAATAACGGACATTTTCCCACAATTTTTTAAGTCCAACTTTTTAATAATATTAAATCATTATTTAATATGAAATTATTTTTTTGACTATTGTCTAATATTTTCATAAATATAATTAATTATTGATGTATATTTATGATCATCTATTTGAATCAAATTCACAAACAATTAAAAATCTAAACTGGTACAGATTTAACAAAAAAAAATATAAATATAACAAAGGCTAAAAAATATGTTTGGAATTATTAAGAGAATCAGAAATCAAATGTTTTTTTTACAAAATGTATCATTTTTATTTCGGAATTTTTAGCCATCTTTAAATTATTAATTAAGTATATTTTATTTTCTACTTATTATTTTTAAAATTTTTATTGTTTCAAGTAGTTCAGTTGATCAAACATATACCTATATTTATAAAAATAAAACATTTTTTATATATTTTATTTTAAAAAAATAATTTCATATTAAATAATATTAAATAATAAATGGTATAAAATTATAAAATTCAATATAGGTAATAAATTATTGGTCAATAATAAACTTTAAGCTCATGGCCATACTTGCCGGGCTTAAGTTCAACGAAAAAAAAAAAAATGGGGGGAAATTTCCGCATCAAAAATATATCGAAGGGGAAATACCTACTAGACCAAAAACAGTCTGGGGATAAATGTCCATTTACCCCATTGCAGTGTCCAACGCTACACCTAATGTACAGCAGAGTAGTATTCACTTGCTCTCTTTTTAATATATTATATTAGGTATAGCTTAATGGAGGAGTATTAATTAGAAACTGTAATGATTGCAATTTTTACTTATTATCAGTATCAAATCATAATTAAGTTATATCTTTTTTCCTAAATACTAAGATAAATATATGGATAAGTTACTAACATTTCTTTTAATGAATCAAAATGTGATTCAATAGATTGCAATTGTTCTCGATACTTCTTCTCTGATCTATTGTTCTCTTCTTCGTCCAAGTCTAAAGTTATAAAATGATAGTAAAATTATTTTTATTAAATGTAAATGAGAATATATGTTTTTTATAATTTTTACCTGAACTATTGTCAGTATCAGAATCTGAACTATTTGAATCTGAAGAACTACTGGACGATGAGATAGATAATTCAGAAAGTTTTTTCTTATCGTATGGGTCGTCTAAAACGTTTTCAGTACAGACAATTTTGCGTGCTATAACGTTGGATCCACTTTCTTCGTATAATTTATCAGCTATTTTTTGAATTCTACTAGCAATGTCTGAATTATCACTACTGAAATCAAGATAATAATATATATTTATTAATCTGTAATAGTTTTATACTTTAACTTCTTTATTAAGCATGAAAAGTATATATAAGTATACAATAATATAAATTATTTAAATTCAAAAAAAAATAAAAAACAAACAATTACAATTTTGTTATTGAGAATACGCAAGTAAAAAAAAACCACGAATTTTTAATTAAATTTTAAAAGTGGTTACCTAACTTAATATTCTCAATTAACAGTGTATTAATTTATTTTAGGCAAGTATACATAAAAATATAAATATATAAAAAAATGGTACCTTGTAGCAGTAGACATCGTTGGAAATCCAGAATTATTACTTAATTGATGTGTAATACATTGGTCTAAAATGTCCAATCAACGCGCATGTTTAAAACTTTATTTTAATAATGTATATTTGTAAAATAGAAAGTAACGTGCGTAAATTTAGCCTACTAAATCCACAGCACTTTAAATAATATATTTAAATTAATTAAATAATTAAACAATTTTAAAAAAATAAATTATAACCAAAATTATTAAATAAGTTATGTGTTATAACGAAGAGTAAAGCGCCAAAACGTAGAAGCGAGTGACATCTGACAAGTGAAGTTAGTAGTCCAAACGAAAAATCAAATATGAAGAATACATTTGTTTACTAACTAATAAACTAAACTAAACAGTCTGTGTTACAACTGAAATAAAATATTTCTGATAACGGATAACAGTGAGCTTTGTATAATATGAAAAATTTAGGTATACAATATTGTTCTATGATAATAGATTTACGTTGATGGCTTTTTTCCATGACACATTTTGCGTTAACGACAGCTGCAGCTGATGCTGCTGTTTTTTAGCGGGATAAAAGGGGTTCACACCTCGTCAGGTAATGTGAAATTATCACGGTTACCACATTTACCACACGTTACCACCCATTGGCGCAAATAGGTTGGGGCTTGGGGGGACTTAAGGCGCATTCACAGCTACGTCGTGTGTCGTGTCGTGCGAAGGCTTGGTTATTATATGGTTTAATGGTCACGACAGGACCCCACATTTCTGCCAAGTCCCCCCAGTTCAAAAGTCAGTTATTAGTACTGAGCATATATAATTTTTAGAAAATATTATTGGAGGGGCTTTAGTCCCCCCAAATTAATTTGTCTATTTGCGCCTATGATACCACCATAGAACAATAAAGGCGGGTTCACAACTACCCGTGTCGTGTCGTGTGAATTGTGAATTCCGAATCAGGACGATACCACCTTGGTATCTAATCAAAATATAATAGATACCATAGGCACAGAATTCAGTTATTCTGTGCCATAGGTATTAGATAGATAAGATAACAGTAAACAAATCTACCAAGGCGTAAACATTGTGACCAGCACGATCAAAAGATGAATTAATTCAACTTCGCGGTAATCGCGGTATCGTGTTGGTCGATACGTACATAATTTATTATCATTTATCACATTTCGGTGAACCAATCAGAAAAAACGATTTTGCACGACACGACACGACATATTTTAAACCGTGCTCGTGAGTCTTGGTTAGATCATTGTTCATTAAAATGAAAATGATAAAAAAATCGGGCTCGAACTGTGTGATAAAAAGATAAAAAGAATTAATGATAACGTTGGTTGTTTCACTCATTCACGTCTCACGTGTTTGATACTCACGTCTCACCTAGAGATCGTTGATAGTATTATATAGTAAGTTACTAGTTTAGCGTCTGCTTGCAACTTGGAAGTCCTGACAGACACTGTCCGAGTGCAGACTAATAATCTATTATTCGAAATAATATTAGAATATTAGTGAGTATAACCATGGTTGAAATTTATATTGCATATATTTTGTGTATTTCAACAATGAGAGTAATTTACATTAATTATTTTTCATTTAATTCTGTTCATTTTTTTTTTCAGTTAAAACTCATCCATTAAATTATGATGGATGTCACTGTGGAAGTCAATGGCGAGGCTAACGATAGCCTCAAAATGGCAAATCCAGCATGGGCAGATGCTATGAGCAAAATTTTAAAAACAAAAAAACGGAAAGGAAAACCTTTAGTATTGTCCAAGGCAAAGATCATTTCAGAAGCTGACCTTAATAAAATAAAACAAGAAAAAGAGGATGTAGATGAATCGTTTGAAGTCGTAGATAAAGGTGGTCAGAAAGTTGCAGTACCAGTGAATATTGAAGAAATTAAAGAAGAAAAACCAGACTTGGAACATTCAGAACCAAAAATACCAAATCGAATTCGAGTAAGTATTACTTTTTGAAACTTATTCATGTTTAAATTCAAATAAAAAAGCAAATATGTACACTATACACTATACCGTGTGTGCAGTGGCGCTGAATTTTGTTTTGGCATAATTCTGGTTTAGAAACCTATAGATTTTTCAAATTTTCTTTTTCCCAATTGTGTAGTTTAGATATTTTTTATTTTTTTAAAAATGCGCATTTCAAAAAAAATGTAGTTTTTAAAGTTTTTCATCAATAACTTCAAAATCAAGTTTGTCAGGGTTTTTTTTTTCACATTCTTATAAAGCACCCTTAAATACACATTATAAAAAAAAAAACTTTAAAAATCCATTGGTTGCTAAACAAGAATTGTTTCTAGATTCTGAGTGGAACGATGAATGTATTGATTTTACAATGATGTGTGTTTTTTTATTTTTTTTTGTGTCTGTGTACACGATAAGTAGTCGAAATAATGCTTCGATTTTCAACTTGTATCTTGTTTGATTGGAAAGTGAATATCGTTGGTGCATTGGGGAGGTCAAAATTTAAAATTCCCGGTAATTTTCAAAAGCACCAAAAAAACCAAAGAAAAATTAAGGAAAAACGGGCATTTTTACGCAAAATCGATTTTTCACAAAATTGAATTTGGTTTTTGGTGTAACTTTAAAAAAAATGACCGTAGATACATGCAATTTTGACTGAATGTTTATCTTAGCATTTTCTATACACCATAACATTTTCAGAATATTTTGATTTATTTTGAGCTCTTTACGGACATTTTCATTTTCCATTTTTTTTTAGTTTTTTTTCTAAAAATATCAATAAAATTTTATTTGTTGGATAAAAAAGCTTGAAAATTTAATAGAAGGCTCCTAGTATATTGTTTCAAAGGCAAATGAAAAATATTAAAAATCGTTAGTCACAGTTTTTTTTTTATAAGCATTTAAAGTTCAAAAAATGACAAAATATGGAAAAATCACGAAAATTTGCAAATTATTTCGAGTTAGAATTCATAAAAATTTTTCTTTTTAAATCTAAGATATGAAAATGTAATACAAGATTCCTTATAAGATTATCTACCTTTATCAAACAAAAAATATCTATAAGAAAGTCAAATTAAATTTTTATGAAATTCGAAATATATTATCGAAATTCAAATTTTTACAACATTGGATATTCACTCGATTTCTCATGTAGCGATTTTCTTATT
>NC_042494.1:111323994-111332933 GCF_005508785.2 Acyrthosiphon pisum | reverse complement strand
AAATTTATCAAATTTAAAATTAAATAATTATTTTGTAGTTAAAAATTTATAAAATGTTCAACTTTTATATCTAAGGATTGAAAATTTAAAACAAGATTCCACGTAAATATTTAATTCTGTTGCCAAAAATTCTAAGAAATACATAAGCACAGTTTATTTTTATAGTCATTTTAAGTTCAAATTTGGACGAAATTACATATTAAAAAATCTGGAATAAATATTTTATTTATTTTGTTGTGATTGTAATGATTGTATAATATTATTTGTGGGTACTTGAAACTTCTAAAGTATACTATTATATATCTATGATAGTACCACGGTTTGTTGTTAATGTATAACGCGTTACCTGATGGATATTGTGATATGATTAATTTGGAATTTATTATTAATACCTATCATAGGTCAATTTTTTTTTAATACTATAGATAAGTATACCTACCTATAATAGGTATGTCTAATACCTGAACTGACAAACAGTCTCTGCTCAGAATCGTTTTTCTTATACAGTGATATTTTATCATTGATTTCAAATTATTACTATCCATTATACAGTGACTCACTTGTAACCTACTGTACAGTAGAGCGACATCCACTTACCCACCTTTTTTTGTTTTATAAATTACATAAAAATAAAATCTGAGATTAGGTATAGGTACCACCAATACCTATTTTTTCCCCAATTAGTCCAACTATAATACGAGACAAATGCTTGTAACTTGTACATCATAATATCAGTGTGTTGTTTACCACACCACCTACCTGAATTAGGTTTTATATCCTCAATACTTATACATAGATCTAAATGTCATATGTATGTGATTTTTTTACTACCTATAAAAGTGTACACAAGGAATAAAAAAACACTTGTTAAAGCAATGCATTCATTGCTTTGCTAAGTATCTAAAATGCTCTAAGGAGATATAGCACATTAAATATATGCCACTGTCTGTAATCAACAAATCATAATATTAATAATTTAAATTATGTATTTATTAGAATAAATAATTTAATGTCTTGTATTTCATTTTTATAGATAAGAGAACAAGTATTAATGGGAAGACAAAAACCTTCAGTTTGTGACAGAGTTAAAGAAAAAAATTTATCAAAAATTGCTACAAAGTAAGTAATTTTTCAATCTAATAAAATATTTATTATTAATATTTTATCTCTAATATTATATTGCAACAAAATTGTATAGGGGTGTTGTACAATTATTCAATTTAGTTAAGCAGCAACAAAGAACTGTAGAGAAGAAATTGAAAAATGTAGGACCATCGATTTTAAAACAAGATAAAGTGTTGGAATCTCTTGATAAAAAATCATTTATTGATTCCATTGATCATAGAAAAGTAAGTACATACATTAATTTCTTCACTGTCTTATTTTATTATTAATTCATTTTTTGTTATTAAAAAACGCTGAACTAAAATATTATTCACTTTTTAATACTGAAATTAAATTTGTAACGTTTTTTTTTTTAGGAAAATGATGAAAGTGGTTGGGATGTTCTTCGAGATGATTTTATGGGCGGAACTAAAATTAAAGATTGGGATAAACATATTGATAATGATAGTGAAGATGATGGTGTTAATGTTTAAATAAAAGTACCAGTGTTTTTTTTTTTTATTTTAAATACTATATACAATTGAAAATAAATGTTACTATTACCTATTGGATGAATATTTGTAAATACATTTTTAAACATTTAATTGTTTAAATAAAATTAAACTTTGACCAGATAATGACTTCAGTGTTAAATTTTCCAAATTTCTTTGCCAATCATACCAATTGATCCAATGAAGCGATAATAATTCTAAAGACAGATTTGAATTTGTCGTCAAGTCTACTTGAAATCAACTTTCCCACATTTTTGATTTTTTGATTTTACCTTCTCCAAAAATTAAAATACGACAACAATATGATTGTGTTAAGAATAACTATATACTAGCAGTAGAACAAGAATCATATGGTTTTAATAAAATTATAAAATCCATTTGCGATGAACTTTGTAGTTCAAATTTGGTTTTAAAGGAAGACAGTTTAATCGCAAACCAATATAAATTTAACAGTTTTACGTAGGATTTAATATATAGCGACTTAATTATAGATTCTATGGTAGATATTATTGTACCCGATTATAAGATACTTCAAACAACAATAATATCAAATATGAAAAAATTGACACTTGATTTTGTTGAAGGAAATAATTTATACTCTCTAAAAATCCAACACAAACCAACACACATGTCATCCAATATTGCCAAGTGCCTCACTAAGTATTATAAAGTACAATTAATTGACATTCCTAATTTAATAAATAATTGTTTCACATCATTGAAAAATGATCGAATTGAATTAGAATTAAAAATGAATGACTTATACATAAAACGTACCAATATCAACCATGCATTACCTAAATTAATTGCACAATTTGATGAATGGTTAGAACAGATTAATGAACAATTGAATTTAGATAATTATTCTTCTAATGAACAAAATAATAATGAAATGATAGATGATACTAAACAAAACCTTGAAATTATAAACAATAATGCATACATTTCAGAAAATGAAATTTTAACAGACCTGTCAGAAAATAGTTTAAATCTTAATAATTTTAGATATGATAATTATTTTAAAGAGCATGACAAATTATAAATTATTCACAACAAATAAAGTAAATCTACTTGAAAAAGATACTGAAATTAATAATAGAAAATTTGAATGCAAAATATGAGGAATATGAAAACAATTTCAAGAAAAACAAAGGTTGGTTGGACGACTATTACTTATTGCCATTAATTAAAAAATCACTCTCTTCGTTCTCTTGTTGTAATCAAGGATATGTACTCGACATTTTCCTTTTATATGTGGAGCAAATAGAATTTATATTTAATAATGATATTAGCTACCCAAATACTATTATTTTGTTATCATATAATCAAATAATAACAGATATTCTAAAATGTTGCGAAGACACATGTTCGGCTATTAATGAAAAAAGTAAAATATGTTTTAATTACAAGAATTTCGAGCAAAACATGACAATTATTTCTAATAGTTTTAAATCTGAAAGCTCAGATATTTATTATGAACAAGAAGTCTATAACTGGAACAAACATGCATGAATTAACATCAATAAATTATTTGGAACATTATTTCACAAAAAAAAGGTATTATTGTACACAGATTAAATGTACCATTAGAATTGGCTGATGAAACAATATCTTATATATTTACAATACAAGTTTTATACAGATATTATAATATCCCTGATTGGCCGTAATCCATTTAAAGATATATGATATGAAACAAATAAAAAAAAAAACAAGAAAGTTACAAAGAATATCAAATAAGTTGAATATGATGAATGAACAGTGGAAACAAGATATAAACAAAACTTTAAAACAGGAAAAGAAACAAGAATATAGGAATTCAGTAAAAATTCATAATTTTATAAGCAAAAATATTTTGTCAAAACTTTTGAAAGAAATTTCCCCAGTTAATAAAAGAGGTTCACATTTCCTAGAAAAAATATTGAATAAAACCAAATTATGCAATACCAAACGGTTGAAAATGTTACTCATAGTATTTGAATCACTAAATGAACTTAAAATAATACATTGGACATAAGACATAAGTACATGACCATTCATATAAAAACCAATTCATAATACAGTCATAATAAAGTCATAATGATACAATTGGTGATCTAAAGTTGGAAATTTAAAAATATGTACTTGAATAACTAGTAATATATTATGATCATGTATACTGTTATTGATCTATACTTGAATACTTCTATACTAATATTATAAAGAGGAAAAATTTATATGTCTGTAATAAATTAATTCAAAAACTACTGGACCGATTTCAAAAATTCTTTCACTATTAGAATGTTACATAATCCCTGAGTAACATTGGCTAATTTAAAAAGGGTAAATTAGAGGTCCAACCCTGTGATTTTGAGATTTACAATGGAAATGTTTGTTTGTTAATGGCTGCTATTGGTTTTAATAATTAATATTATTAAAGCGATAAGCCTATTGACGCAGTGGCACTATGTATTTTAGTACAGAATGCCTCTAGTTCACCCACAGTTTTTGTGAACCAATTTTTGCATTGATTTTACATTGATTTTTTTCTTATTTATCTATACATATGCATGTTTGGTTTTTTTATTCATCGGATTTTAGTACGGTTAGGTTAGGTTAGGACTTACGTACAAATCAAACAAGGTTCATGATCTACCGCAGGTAGATTGCCTACTAGATAGCATTGAGTATATGTGGTACAAATACTCAATGATAATTGTAACTTCTGGTGGCAACCGATTGGGTCAGACCACATCCCTCAATAACTCGGTTTTTTGTTGTCTGCGGCCAGTGTTACTAAGGATCGGCTGCAGCTGAATTAACACTTTACACTTTACAGCATTTATCTTAACAAAATGCAAGCATGACGGTTATTGAAATTGCATTCAATGCGTGCATACTTCACACCCATTGCTGCTGACTTACACAGAAGCTTGCCACTTGTAGTTACTCTTATATGAGTCCGATCAGTCATCAATTACTTTAATTACTAATGTTTAAATACTAAAAATGTTAATAGATATTGTAGTAAAAATGTATATATATAATATGAATTAAGTGCTTTAATTATTTAGATAAAAATTATATTAATTCAGAAAACAAAGAAAAATTGGAAACAATTATTAATTAGAACTCGGTGTCTCACATTGTACCATTGTCCATTAGTGTGACTAATCAAAGTTGAAATACTTTAGTACTATATAACATGTTATACAGGTAAATGCAATTTTTAAATTACTATATTCAAAAAAAAAAAAAAATTAAAACTACTAATACATGTTTTTTGATATTTACATAAACACACAAATTATTATTAAATATTTCAATAGAAATATAAAACAAATAACATAATAGTGACTAGAAAAACAGTAATTATTGAATTTACTTTGAATTTTAAACAAAATAATATTCAAACTTTTAATCATGTTAAGAATTAATTAGTATTTAAAAATTGAATATCTAAAAAACTGGTTTAAAAGCGAGCTAATAATATAGGTACTACAATAAAAGATATAATATATTATGTGTCACTATATAATGCTTTTATACAATTATATATATATATGATTATCATTATGTCTATATTTCCGGTTTAGATATTTTTTTTACCATTTCATTGATCATGTCATTGTCAATGAGTCCAATAAATTTGTCAATGACATGACCATCGCGAATGGCTAAAACAGCTGGAACTGCTTTTACCTCAAATGTGTGAACCAAATCAGCGTTCTTTTCAACATCCACTATTGCTAAATGTACAGACGGTGAGTCCCCAACCATCTTTTTTAACATTGGTGTTAATGTTAAACAAGGCTCACACCACTCTGCATGGAAGTTGACAATCACAGGAATATCACTTTTTAATACATTCTGTATAAAGTCTTCACTGCCACATACTGTAAATGATTTACGATAGATACGACCCACTGACATTGATCGCTTAGTTGTTTGATGAACTTTTTCCAAACAACGAAATCGGTTGAAGGACATTGTTTATGTTATAGTTTATAGTACCCAAGATTTAAGTTGTGGCACAGTTTTACGACTCATAACATGCGAAGAGAACAATGCGGCCAATCCTATTGCTGCACTTATAGAAAGTATGCTTAGAGTTGCTAAACGCCAAACATATAGCGGATCTACAATCTAAAAATAGAAAATGTATAAAATTTATTTATATTTAAATAATATGAAAAAATAAACTAAATATATCTTGTATGATTCATACCTTTATATCTGGTTTAGGTGTTGCTACTGAACTACGAGGTATTGAAAGTAATATAATTGTTATAAGGATTGTAGATACCAAAACAATTGGTCCAATACTATGTCGTGTTCGAAGAGACAGAAGACACAATATAAAAGATGAGAACCAAAGTCCAATTAAAATAATAGCACCTATACCAATCGCTGCAGAAGACATCTGACCTTTAAAAAAAATATATTTATGTAAATACAATATGAAATGATCAATTATTTGTAATAATCTAAACATAATACTGGGCAGGGTTGGGCAAGATACTCAAAAAGCAGTATCGCGATACTAGATACTCGATACATTTTAATAAAATTAGTCACTGGTTTTTTTAAAAAAATATGTTTATTATTATGGGGATGACCACTTAGTTAAATATGGCAAATAAAATAATAACAATTGACACTTATTCAGTAATAATAAAACAAATCAATTACGACATTAATTCAGTGGTGGTTCTAACGTATGGGCAGGGTGGGCAGCTGCCCATACCAAAATTTCTGGTGCCCCTTATTGGGGAAGGGGGAGGAAATGAGGAATGTTATTCGCAGTTAAAACCTAATTATAAATCTACTGTTGCCCATACGAAAATGTAGTCCTAGAACTGCGCCTCCATTAATTAATCTCGATGTCGTCAACAATGCAATAACCACAATACAATTACCGAACAATTAAATAATAATAATTATATCAATAATAATTCTACATTAAAAATTATATAAATAGGTACATAATAAAAATAATTGTAGTAATAACATAATGTCCTAAATCCTAATATATAATAAATAGGTACATAATAAAAATAATTGTAGCAATAACATAATGTCCTAAATCCTAATATATAATAAATAATAGTATAAGTCAGTCTGAATTTAATTTAAATAGTACATTGTACATAATGTCATTAATTTTTTAATAATTAAGAAACAAAGATAAATATATGTCACATATATAATTATATTTTAAGATTTATCGGTACTGAAAAATAATTTCCAAGGGCAAGATACTAAAAAAGCAGTATCGAGATACTAGATACGAAATAATCTAATATAGGTACGGACGTACGGTAAAGACGTAAAGTCCCATTCAACGTGTATATTATGTGGGTGCGTCACAGTACACAGATATAACTCAATATGGCTAATAGGTTGAAAAATAATTTTGTACAAGTTGTACTGCAATAATTAAATTATGGATTTATAAAATTAAATTCAGCACGCATATTATAGGATTATAATAAAACAAAGTCAAACAGTCGCGGTTGGTAGATGGGTGAGTAAAAATAATCCTATAAAATTAATTTTTCAAAGTATCACATTAAAGTATCGAGTATTTTTTGACGAAATTATTTTGGGAAATACTCGATACATGGTCTAAAAATGTATAACGATACAAGATACTCGATACTTCATATAATTGTATCGAGATACAAGATACAAGATATAATTGTATCGAAGATACTGCCCAACCCTGATACTGGGTAATAATGGTTTCAATTAATATAGTACAGTAATTTTAATAAAATCTTATTTATGTGGTTCGATATGAACTGGAAAAGAATAAATTTAAATTTATAACTATTTAAAGTTAGTTAGTTTATCAATTAATAACTTATGTTCAATTACTGTTAAGAAGTTTGAAAATCTGTGGCTGTGACTGGGAGTATTATTGACTGATAGGAATGATAGTATATAGCAAGATACCTATTCTAGTAGGCTCAAGGCTGTAGGCTATTTTGAACAACAGTTTGGTATGGTTTGATTAAAAATATTAGGCCAAACCTTGTAAACTACAAAGAGCCAGTTGCACTAAACCTCTTCAATTTTTTCTTCAAGGAGTTATGGACAAGAGTTAAATTAGTGATCAAACCTTTAAAATGGTATGTAATAATTAAAAGGTCTTATCATAGAACAATAGTCTTATGTAATATAATTAATAGATTTATTCCTTATAAATAATAATATGGGCATACCTAATCATTGTTACAAAAATTCAACCTAAACTTATATGTGTACTTTAGATAAAAAATATTTAAATAATGTATCATCAAATATTAATAATACCACATTAATCAATTATTTATCTTACCTATTATTTGTATACCTTTATAACTATTGTTTTATGATTTTTTAGTAAAATTATCCTTACCTGATATTTTGTCATCATTTAAGTTATATTTAATAAGTATATTCAGTAAGACAAATAAGAAATTAAACCATTAAAATAATATTATATAGTTAGATTAGTTGATTATAAAATTAACAAATATAATATGATGTAAAGCCCGAAGGTTCTTAAATAATGATATAACTAATAACTAATAAGTAATAAGTACTAATAACACCGAAATCGGAAATACCAAGCAATATAATATTAAGTAGCTTCTTTTTTATAGTTATTAGTTATTTCTTAGTTATTACTAATGAGTAAATTTTAATACTAAATAGTAAAATTTACTATATTATAGTATTATAGTACATAGAAACAATTTGTTATAATCATAGACATATTTATATGTCTATGGTTATAATCATTAATTACCACAGGTTATCAAGTTTCCGATCAGCTGCTTTTGCCACAGTTATAATATATAATAATAACTAGATAGTCGACTCCATGTACAACAACTTTATTGAATTGGCGATTGAAAGCTTATCAATTATCAGGCCGGCGGGGGGTGGATCTGTAATGGGGAACATGTAAAATAACCATAGACATTTAAAACAACTAGATAGCCGACTACAGGATAATATTGAAGTCAACCGCCATATGCCAACAGGGCAATATTTACAAAATCGCATGATTGATATTATTGATATATACATTGAACTATATAATATTATAATATTATTATATAGTTCAATGCACGAAATATGTAGTAGTTCGTGGTTCAATGGATATATATTGATTTATTATCAGATATCAGTGTCTTATCTATTGAGTTAGATAAGAGACATAAGATTTAAAGTTAAAATAAATTCGATGAAAAACGATGAAAACGGACACGGCCGAAACGCTATCGGTAAAACAATACATTTTATCGGCTGCCGAAAATAGATATAATAGAAAATCCACCAGTCTACGGGGGG
>NC_042494.1:111300406-111323944 GCF_005508785.2 Acyrthosiphon pisum | reverse complement strand
CGCGCCTGATATACCTACCATATATATTATACGCAATACGCCTATATGAAATATTTGTATGAAGTATACTATGAACTATAAATGTAACATACAAATGTTTATAAAAATGATTATCTATATTATATAATCATATTAGATAATTGTTTTTTTTATTATAACTAAATCACGCCATCACGGTACCCAGTGGCGTGGCGAACTTCATTAACTTATGAGGCACAATAATTTATATTAGTAATTATTATAGACACTATTATATATAAATAATTACGTATTTACGTAAATGATAACTGAGTAGAATGATCGGCTTAGTCTTAGTGTGTACTTAATAAATTATTTACTATATGTGAAATGTTCCTAGTCTCCAGGACACCCACCACCCTTTAAGCTGAGGCACGTGCCTCATATAAAGTACTTCGTCACGCCACTGACGGTACCTATCTGTTTTGACTTTTGGGTCATAGTCAACCTGACGTATATATGTTTAAATGTTTTGATTCTCCTTAAAGTTATACATAAACTTGAGTTAAACTCGTACAAGGTACATCCACTATTGCTATAGCCTATAGGTATTAAATATTAATATACGGTGTGTAATCGCTAATTGAGAACACTCAATATCTTTGAGTAAGGTAATGAAGTTTGAACTCTGTTTTCTATTTGGTTGTTATGACATAAAAATACACTTTTTGATGGTCTATGAATTTTTTTAACTTAATTAGACTTGCGCATGCGCATTACAACTTTTTTTTCTTAAACGAC
Source organism: Acyrthosiphon pisum (assembly GCF_005508785.2). Classification (NCBI taxonomy): domain Eukaryota; kingdom Metazoa; phylum Arthropoda; class Insecta; order Hemiptera; family Aphididae; genus Acyrthosiphon; species Acyrthosiphon pisum. Next base: position 111,323,185 of record NC_042494.1, on the reverse strand, counting down.
AATCACCTATTTTAACTACTATTTTTTTTTGCCTAATTTTTTAATGCATTTTGGTAGTTGAGCCAACTTTCTAAGTCCAAAATTGACCAAGTTACAGCCAATCAAAATACGCGGAATTTTCAGTTTTTTTCATTGTAATTCTGAAAATAATTGTTCTAAAATTTTTTACGATTGTTCATAGTCCACAAATTAAAGTGAAAATTATAATACCAAACGTTTAAATATCGTCTAAATTAATAGTAATGAAAATGTTAATCCTAAAAAATTTTAAAAAAGGTTTTAACTCCATTCTGTCAATTATTCAGGAGAAGTAAAACAAAAGTCAAAGTTATAGGAAACTGTCATATTGGGAGATTATAAAATATTATTTTATAATTTCTTTGGGATCGATAGAGATACGATCATTTTTGTGATCGATAGAGATAATGATTATTTATCGGAAATACTATCGGAGATACTATAGTATCTATATCCGTGATCGGAATACAGTCGTAACTGAAAAACGAAAAAAATCGAGTTAATACTCTTTTCGTTGGATGTATCGATATAATATTATAATTATTAAATAATAATGTTTAACACGCAGTGAACTCATGACAAGTTATGTTTCATTCAATAACTAGGAGGCGCTAAGAAGTGTATATTGCATATCTATAATTTTAGTCTATAATAACCCTTTCCCCGATGATAACGTAAATGTGCAATTAAGCGATATTGAATATACAATAATATAAATTATAATCGTATATTGTATTTAATTAAATAATTGAATTGTTTTCGGAATTTAGGGTGGTATGGCCCCCTTGGCCACCCTCCTAAAATCAGTCTTGTAAAGAATACTTTTATTTTGTATTCGGAATACATATTCGAATAAATGAGAATTAAGGTATCCGAATACATATTCGAATACTTTAAAAAGTATTCAAATACTATTAGAAAATTTTTTTCTCAACAAAAAGTCAGTTTTGAAAGGTTGGTAATTAACATTTATTAATTAATAATTAAAAATACATCATAACCATAAGTTATTTATAAATTTTAACCACATACGATACGGCCGATACGGGTCATACGGGATACAACACATTGGTGTTTATAAAAATAATCATATCATGGGCCAATATTATATTTCGTTCAAAGAATAAAATGTTCATGATTTATAAAATGTCTTATCACAAATTTAAAATTATTTTTCTGGTTCGGAAAAAAGTATTTTTTTAATGAATAAAAAATACAAATAAAATCATTCAGAATACGTATTTGAATACTTTAAAAAAAAAGTATTTACAATAGTATTTGAATACAAAAAAAGTATTAAAATACTTTTATTCAAATACATTTATCCGAATACTTCACAAGACTGCCTAAAACCATACTCACTATCGCGTCCGGTGAGAGAAGTAGGATGAGTCCTAGAGAGTGTAAGACCACCGTGGCCCGACAAAAATCTGTTCTTCTGTGCTTCACCAGGTCACCATAAGCAGAATCGGAATATTCTCTCACTGGACAGACTAAACTGTTAAGTAATATTATATTTATAATTTATATATTATTTTTCTTTCAATATCGAACATTTTATTGTATTGTATGAAACAGTAATATTCAATCGTGTCGCGCCAGTGTTAAAATACTTGGTTAAAATAGAAAAGTTCAAGTTTTCATAACACACCCCTTTGGGATACCTACACTGTTTTAGAGATATAAGAGTAGAGAGTAGTTATTATTATTATTTTAAGGAGTATAGGAAGAGTAAAACTAATACAATATACTATGACAATAGGTAGGTAATTGACAAAATAATTATTTTAATTTATTTTGTCATGGGGCATGAGTCATTTTATGAATCATGATATAATCAATTGAATATTGACCTTGGATCGGTGTTTATAATGTCATATTATTGCAATAAATTGCCAATTTCCAAGGGCGCAGCACGCCACACGCCGCACGCCTCAGTGCCACCATATATACGTATATACGTGCTGCACGCGTTATCAGCTGCAGTATAATATTATGATAAATATTAAATACGATAACCTTGATTCAGTTCAGCTCAGTGGTTATCAAAATCGCCAGACGGTTGCAGTGTGTACACTGTACAATTAATGTACAATGCTCGTTGAACATCATGGCGAGCCATTACTCAGTAGTCACACTGTAACGCACGTTGGACATCCCTGCACCGTTGCGATATGTGGTATTAACTATTATTCATACTAATTACTGGGTATAAGGTAAGGCACGAACGACATTATATTCGTAACCAAACCATCATTATCGTGGACTGTGGTCTCACATTTTTGTGCTCAACGCCTCGACCGCCAACGGGTTTGCAGCGTGTAGTAATAAAGGATAATCGAGAAACTATAGAATTCAGAATACGTAAGCGCACCGTTGGCTTTGCAGAACGAAAAACGCTTCTCGAATTCCTAACCAAATCCGGATTGGTGAAGTGAGGGTATTGCGTTTTAACCGGTAGCAACCGACTCGTGGTCGTCGTCATCCGCGCGCCGGCAACAGTACGCGCCAACGGGTGTCTGATCATCGATAACGAGTTTCGCAGCGCAGCAGCCACCGCAGGAACACGGAGTCTCATCGCTAACTGAACCATGGCCGAAGGCGACAACATGAGTGATTTCCATCAAATACTCACCAGTCTGCTGAGTACCGACAATAATGAGCGGCAAACCGCCGAGGTAAATTAACACTTCACTCTGGGTCAGTAATGGGCTGGGTGGTTGATAGTTCCTCATCGACCTTAAAAGATGTGCTAGTCGTCTCATCCCTTCTCACTCGTCTCTATTGATCTGATCTGTGTATTGTACAGTTTATCTATCCGTTCATCCATCAAACAATCAGAACTGATGTATAATGTATATGGTTTCCAAAACCATTATTGCTCTTAAACCGTGTAATGTTTCCACCCATGTTTGGCATTAGTACTGTGGTCTGTGGAACTCCCCAAAACGACTACTTGTTGATTTTAATTCAATTTAATTTGTGTTCCCTGATCAAATTATAAACGCTTACATTTTTTCATGGAGTTCTCTAATGTAACTTGTTATAAAGTGTATTACCAATCTGTTCACAGTTATGATTTAGTAGGAAATTTATAAATCATTTGTTTTGATTTTATTTCAATTTTATCTTTTTTTATTTAGAATAAAACATTATTCTACCAGAGTTTAAATGTTTAAGTTTCTAGATTAGAAGGTTGAAAGTTTAATTTAAGCTGAATTTCCACTAAACAGTTTCTTGCTGTATTCTATACCTATATCATTTACATGGGTAGCAAAATTTTGGCAACAAATTACCATATTCAACTCTACATTACATGGTAGGATTGTGGAAATTTAACTTGACTTTGTTTTAAATTTATTTTTGATGGTTAAATTATTTTCATTATAATATTAAAACGTTTCCTCTTAATATTAAATCAATCCAAACTTGTTTCAATATACCTACATACTTAAATTATCCCATTATATTTTATCTCTTAATTAATTGTAGGTATGCTTAAATATGTAACAGAGTTAGTTACAGTTACAATTAGTATTAACTAGTTAGGTTAGGATTAGGTGCCTATTAAGTATTAGCACTATGGTTATATTACCTAAGTTATATGTATTTATAGTATATTTAAAATTTAGTACCTATTTGTTTTGTTATTTTATACATGAGTTATACCTAACCAATTTTTTTTTTTAGGAGACTTATCAATCTTTACCTCTAGAATCAAAAGTATCATATTTGTTTAATGCTGTGCAAAATCAAGCTGGTGATGCAGATGAAAAACAAGTGGCAGCTGTAATGTTGCGCAGACTCATGGCCAATGATTTCTTGGAATTTTTTCCTAATGTTAGTTCTTAGTTTACTTTCATCTATAAATTTAATTGTTTTTTAACTGACTTATTATTTTAGTTATCACCTGAAAATCAGAAACAGTTCAAAGACAATTTGTTGTTAAGTGTCAATAACGAAAAAAATGACTTGTTACGTAGAAGAATGTGTGATGTTGCTTCTGAAGTAGCTAGAAATCAGCTGGATGATGATGGTAATAACAGCTGGCCAGAATTTTTGAATTTCCTGTTTCAATGTGCTAATTCGCCTTCAAATGATATGAAAGATTCTGCACTTAGAATGTTCACGTTAGTAAAGCATTTGAGGCACTTAAATTAAACTTACTCTTTTTAAATCATTTTTTTTTTTATATATATTAGAAATGTACCTGGCGTTTTTGGTAATCAACAGTCAAACTATTTGGTTGTGATAAAACAAATGCTCCACCAATCATTAAATGTACCTGACACAAATGTAAATATTATTATCTTTTAGTTAAATATTAATATTACCTATTAATTTTTATTAATTATGTTAAAGGTTCAAGTACAAGCTGTTAAAGCAATTTGTGCTTTCATATTACACCATGACAAAGTTATAGAAATCCAAAAACAATTTACTGATTTATTACCAAACATGATGAGAGTAAGACTTTTTATAAAACTAATGAAATAAAAAATTACTATATTTTGTTTTAATAGATAACAAATGAAAGCTTAATGACTGAAACAGATGATTCGTTGATTAAACTATTGGTTGATTTATCTGAAAATGCGCCAAAGTTTTTAAGATCTCAGTTGCCGAATATAGTAGAAATGTGTTTGAAGGTGATTTAGTTATTTTAAATAAATGCTGTTCAGATTTATATTGTCAACATTTTCAGTATCTCGGAAATGATGAGACAAGTGAATCATACCGCCAGATGTGCCTTGAAGTAGTTGTTACATTAGCTGAAACAGCACCAGCAATGATGCGTAAAGAATCATCTAAGTATATTATACAGTTAGTTGGACAAGTGTTGGAACTCATGGCTACTGTGGAAGATGAAGATGATTGGGGTACTCAAGATGATCCAGATGAAACTGACCAAGAAAGGTAATACAACTTTTTATTGGCGATATAGTCATATAATTTTAATATTTAAAAGTATCTAATTTGGTGTTTATTATTTGTTTTAAGTATGAGTGTTATAGCTGAATCTGCGTTGGATAGACTGGCCTGTGGTCTTGGTGGTAAAACAATGCTGCCACATATATTAAGTAATGTGTCAACAATGTTGGCAAATCCAAATTGGAAGTATAGGTAAAAAATATAATAGTTAAGGTCTAACCTAACCTTGAAGGTTATATTTTATTTCTTTATATTTATCAAACAATTTTAATATTTTAGACATGCCGCTTTGATGGCAATATCAGCTGTGGGGGAAGGTTGTCATAAACAAATGTTGCCTATGCTCCCAGAAATTTTGGATGGAATTTTAACTTTTTTGCATGATCCAGTTAGTAATTTAATGTTACGATTTAAATCAATATTTTAATGTTATCATTATTTGTTTAGCATCCTAGAGTAAGATATTCAATGTGCAATGCTATTGGACAGATGGCAGCAGACTTTGCTCCAACTTTTCAAAAGAAATTCCATGACAAAATTGTGCCAGCTATATTACTGTTACTTGAAGATAATTTGAATCCTAGAGTTCAAGCACATGCAGGTAAATTATATTGTTGATTAATCTAAGTATTTATTTGAATTAATTTCTAGGTTTTTTAAAAATGTTAATTATTACTTTTATTATTGAATATGCCTTGCACAACTATTTTAATTACAATTCCTTTTGATATAATGAATATAATGACGCATTAACTTCTTTATTTTATTTTAAGGTATCAGATTTATCAATTTTTTTATGAATTTTTGATTATTAAATTATTTTTAGGAGCTGCTCTTGTAAACTTTTGTGAAGATTGTCCTAAAAAAACCCTTTTATCTTACATGGATCTGATTATGGTAAAACTTGAAAGTATATTACAAGCTCGTATTGCTGATCTCGTGGAAGGTGGTGGTAGACGACTAGTGTTAGAGCAAATGGTAACCACCATCGCATCTGTGGCTGACACATGTGAAGGAGATTTTGTTAAGTTTTATGACCACCTTATGCCATGTTTAAAAGAAATTATTCGTAATGCTGTTGCTCCTGAATTAAAGCTGTTAAGAGGCAAAACAATAGAATGTGTTAGCTTAATAGGTTTGGCTGTTGGTCAAGAGAAAGTAAGTTAATTAAAAATGATTACCTATGTATTTGATTAATTTTTGTAAAATTGTGTTTTATTCATAGTTTTTGGTGGATGCTAGTGATGTAATGGATTTAATGTTGGCAACACATAACAAAGATGAAAAACTCTTAGAAGATGATCCACAAACTTCATACTTGATATCATCTTGGGCTCGAATGTGTAAAGTCATGGGTATGTGTTGTTAAATCCAATGCGTTTTAAATATTAATAAAGATTTGTTTTATAGGTCCAAAATTCGAACAGTATCTACCTTTGGTTATCGGTCCAGTTATGGCTGCTGCTTCACTGAAACCTGAAGTTGCGTTGCTGGATAATGATGACATGAGTAATATGACTGACAATAGTGAATGGCAGTTTGTACCTTTAGGAGAGCAACAAAACTTTGGTATTAGAACTTCAGGTCTAGAAGACAAAGCATCAGCTTGTGAGATGCTTGTTTGTTATGCACGAGAATTGAAAACTGGGTTTGCGCCCTATGCAGAAGATGTTGTTAAACTTATGGTGCCATTATTGAAATTTTATTTTCACGATAATGTTCGAATTGCTGCAGCGCAAAGTATGCCTAGTCTTTTGGAGTGCGCAGAAACTAGAGGTATGTAAAAATATTTAATCAAGTGCTGCTACACTTATTTTTTCTGTTTGTCTGATATACACAATAGATCGGAGCTTAGTTAAGTCTTCTCTAGAAGATGTACACAAAATTCTCCTTCCCATTTTTTGTTAATGTGAAAAAATTATTTCGGTTAATTTTTCTCATGTTTTCATGATTGAAAAATTGAAATAGAGTAGATTTATTGTTTTTTTAATTAATTTATTGCATTAATAATAAACATTTGTTATACTTTGATTGTTAACATCATATAGTCTATAAAAAATGTTCTTGCAAAATTTACTTTTTGATAGTTATTTAATTATATTTTCTGAATGTTTAAAACTTTCTCGAAGGTAGATTATAATATTTAATTAAATTTCATACTAAAAAGGTTATTACTTATTAGTAATAATAATAAACTCAGAAACATGTTTTGATAGCACTATTAGAATCTATTTTACCAGCGATTCTTAACCCTTTCATATAAGCTTAAAAATACTCTGCAGCACGGTTCTCCTTGAGTTATTAACTAAAATAATATTATTCATGAATACTATTTAGAGGATTTTAGCGTATTTGTTTTCTTTCCCAGACCCCCCCCCCTCGCTTAACATAAATAAAATACATCATGAAAAAGTTTTTTTTATTAAATTAGTTATCTTTGAGAAAAATTACCCATAAAAAAATTATAAATATAATATTATTGAGGTTTTAATATGTTGGCTTTATATTTTATTTTTATTTTGCTACATTCAAAGTGGATTCCATGGAACGAGAGGGAGGGAAGATATTAAAATATTCAAAAAGCAAATTTTTTTTTTTGAAATTAGGCCTAATAACATTAAATATATATATGGCAAACATTAGGAAAGGGGGAAATTGATCCCCCTCAGGAATGTGCTTAGTTTCAAGGCTAAAAACATAAAAAGCAACTTGTTCTACATAGACCTTATGTTAGGTAGATACTTATTTTATGTCCCCAGACTTACCATTTCATCAGGGCCTCAAAATCTTAGTTTCGTACTTATCATTGGTTAGGTTATATTCTATTATGTATTTATCCTATTATTTGGGTTGTTTAAAAACAGGCGGGGATATAACAAACCAGTACCAAACAATCGATATGTCAGATCCTCATAAATATTATTCCCTATAATTTTGTAATCTATAATTTTACTCTAAGAGTACTTAAAAAAATGATTATGCAATATGCATGAATGTATTTTGTCTACTGTACGCGTGGGCTAGAGATTGAAAAACAAACAGTTTGTTTAGGTCCTCTTGATATATTTTCTAAAAATTTACTTAAGAGGATGCTACACAGACATATTTTGTTATCTTACTAGAGTGTAACATAGTATTTAAAAATTAAAGAGAATTGTTGTCTTATAAAATTAAAGGTAAGAAAATCATCTAGGGCATCTCATAGGCTTTTTGTTATATTTTAAGGTGTACCTACAAACAAATTTAAATTTTAAAATACTCATAACTCGCTTTAAAATAAAAATATTATAAAAAGCCTATAAGATGCATTCCCTAGAGCCTAGATAGTTTTAGCTTTAATTTTTTTAAGAAATATTTGCTATGTTAGGCATTTGTAAGACTGAGACAACAAATGTCTGTGTAGCGTCCTCTTAAATATTTACTATTTATTTTTAATATTATATTATATTAAGTTATACCGATATGTATTTATTATTTAAACCCATAAGGAATTTTTAGTTTTTAATGTGTAATATATGAGAAAATGAATTTCTCTATTTAAAGTTTAGATATGAGTTGTCAAGCAAATAAAAAATAATAAGTTATCAAGTAAATGTGTTTTATCCTCTTCATAATTTTTTATTTATATTGATAAATTATTTTGTTTATAACATAGGACCAGAATATTTGCAACACATGTGGGGTTATATTTGTCCCGAACTTTTGCAAGCTATTGAATCTGAACCAGAACCAGATGTTAGTGCTGAGATGTATGATGCATTAGGAAAAGTAAATAATTTAAAATAATAATTGTAATTTAATATTTTTCATTTGTTATATTTTTTTATAATTTTATAAATGTAATGTTTAGTGCATAGAATTATTGGGAACAGGATGCTTGTCAGACAAATGGATGAAAGATCTATTGCATACTTTGGAAAAAAATTTAACTTCTCATTTTGAAAATGAACTTCAACGCTTTGAAAGACGTAAAGATGAAGATTATGATGAGGTACGAATTGATGAGATTAACAGTTGTTAATTTTTTATTGGGACCTTTTAATATAATTTGTGTGTATTCTTAGGTTGTTGAAGAAAGACTAGCTTTGGAAGATACTGATGACGTCTACAAATTAAGCAAAATGACCGACATTATGCATGCTCTCTTTGTCACTTTTAAAACGGACTTCTTTCAATATTTTGATCTTATTGTACATCAATTTGCTAAATTATTGGTAAGGTTTTACAACGTTCACTTATTTTATATATTTTATAACTTCTTTAATATCATAACATTTATAGGATACTGATAAGAGTGCATCTGATCATCAGTGGGGTCTTTGTGTCTTCGATGACCTTATTGAATTTTGTGGGCCTGGTTGTGCTAAATATCAAGAATATTTCTTACGGCCTATGGTTGCTTATGTCACGGATATTAACAGTGAAGTTCGCCAAGCAGCTATTTATGGTTGTGGAGTGCTAGGGATGTGTGGAGGACCTAGTTTTGCTGGTGTGTGTGCTGAGATTATGCCATTCCTTCTACAGGTGATCAATAGCAATGAAGCCCGATCTGCTGATAACATAAGCGCAACTGAAAATGCCATATCGGCCATTGCCAAAATATTAGAATATAACAGTTCAGCCGTTAATGTTAATGAGATATTACCTCTCTGGTAAGACTAAATCAATAGTTTTAAAATTTTGATTGAAATAACATAAAAATATTTTTAGGCTGTGCCATTTACCTGTATCTGAAGATACTGACGAAGCTCCATTTGTATACGGGTACTTGTGTAAACTCATCGAAAGTCACCATCCCTTGGTATTAGGACAAAACAATTCTAATATTCCTAGTTTAATAAGGATTATTGCAGAAGCATTTTTAAGAGATGCAATTGACAGAACACATACTGTTGCCCAACGAATGATTATGATTGTTAGAGGAATACAGGTAATTAAAGTATTTTATGTTTACTTGAGATATTATAAAAATTATACTGGCTTAGAGTAAAAAAAAATATGAGTATATTTTGAAGAAAGAAGTCATCTAATAGTAACACTTTCAAATATAATATATAATATGTATATATTTTTTTATTATAGTTTACCAATTTTTGTTGCTTGTGTTAAAGAAAACACCACCACCGCCTTTACTCTTTTAAGAGCCATTCTTGCAATGTCCGGTTAAGTTTTGGATAACGCTAACCATCAGAATTTCTTTTGTGTTACCGATAGAATCTGCTGCATAGTCTTAAACGACATTTAATTGGACATTGTAAGAATGACATTTAGTGTTTAAATACTGTAAAAGTTTTGATAATACTAAAATCACTTCATTTTCATGGATAAAATAGTGGAGAATATCATCTAAGCTTTCTGGACATTTTTTGTTAGATTCAAAAATTAATTTATTAATATGTCTATGGATTCAATAGTCTTATTTTTTTTTAATTCAGGTATTTTTGGATCGTTTAATAAATTATAAAAAATTGCACGAAAAAAACGTGTTTTGATCAGCTGCCTGAGTAGTTCACTCTTAGATGGAACAGAGTATAGTCTTTATGTTTTAAACAATGATTATTTGTGAAAATAACGATACCTGTTTGCTGTTGTTAATCTTAGTAAATTCATAAAAAATATGCATTTTTCAAATTTTAAAAATTATTGTAATCTCACTTTGTACGGCTCTCGTATATTACATATTAATCAGTTGATTATAAATATTTATATTTAATATGAAAATACAAAAATAGATCAAATAATATATTTTAAATACATCTAAAATGATAGGTGGATATTAAATGCCTTATGGTATACCATACTATACTATTTATTTTGTAATGTGTAATGTTATGTTCATTATTGATATAAATACTGTGTAAATATTTGATTTTAATTAATTAATTAATTATTTATCATATGATTTTAGGCAAACCAAGAGGTATTTAATGCATCTTTAGCTGTATTGCATCCAGAACAGATGAAGATGTTACAAAGCCTTTTGATGACTAATAATTGATTTTCACATTTGACCGTTAATGTTTTATTTTTGTGACAAATTTGAATCTTTACTGTAACCCCCGCTTCTATTATTTTTAATTTATATCATCACTTGTTATTTTTTGTTATATAGTAACAAAATGAAATGGTTTGGAATGATGTATTAAAAATATTAAATTTTAATACTTTTAAAAATTGAAATTAAATTAATGTTTTAAACTATGCATGATTTAAATTGATATGTATTGTGCTACAACTTTTGTAATATACATTTTTTTTATATCTTATATGTCAGTATCATTGAAGATATTTTATACTCACAGTTTTATTTTATAATGTAAAATAATATTAAATGTATTTAATTATCAATTAATTACACATTGTTGTTTTATGCCGAATTAGAAAAGAAAATTGTACGCTAAGTTATTATTTTTCCCTAAGTTTTAGTAACATGTAACATTATTATTTTCTTTTAAGTTTTTACCAAAATGTCTATTTATGAGGGAAGATATCAAGTAACAACTGTTTTTCTTTTGCTTCTCTTTATGAGTGCATCACCATAGTATATTTTTTTCGGAAATGAAAACACTACTTTCAGTCTAATTTATTTATGCAATGTTGAGATATTTAAAAATATGAATAAATAAAAAAAACCATTTCTAAGACTAAAGTGGATGTTATCTTGTTTACTACTAATAATACTATAATACTATGCGATTGAATCAAATTGCACAATAATTTTATTTTAGAGTTAGTTAATGGTTTAAAAACATATTATTGTCATTGCTAATATCGTTTTTGAGTCAAAAGTCTTACTAATGTTGCTCACCGGCAGTATTAATGAATTCCAATTGCTGGAAATAATAAAGCAGCATTGATAATATTATTATTTATTATTATCGAATGTACAATTATTGTATATTTGATAATATGTGAAAAGTATTTAAATGTATTTTATAAAACAAAAATTGTTATCAAGTTCTAGAAATAGACTATAGTAAAAGTTATACCACTGTTGTCTGTTGTCTGAACCTTTTCCTGGAACTTAATTTTACTTTTTTTTTAATAAACAATACCTCATGGCCCATGGGTTGACTTAGTTTTGAGGCCTATTCACGAGTTCATTCATGGTTAACATTACAAAATATTTAAATGTACCTATTATTCTATCATTCTATATTCTGAGCTGAGCGAGAAGATATAATTTCACAAAGATACTTATATTGTGTTTTTTCAAATTTATTTTTATTTTTTGTGTGTATACAGTATACACGATAAGTACTCAAAATAACGCTTTGATTTTCAAATTTAGTATCTTTTTTGGTGGGAAAGTGAATTTAGTTGGTAATTTTAAAAGGATAAAATGGAAAATTCCTAGTAGTTTTCTAAAGTGGCAGGAAAATTGGGAATTTTTTTACGTAAAATGTAAGACCAGTATTTAACAGAATCGATTTTTTTTTTCGGCGTGACTCAAAAACGAATAACCGTAGATGGATGAATTTACCTATAGTACGGGCCACGAAAACGTGCGGATGATTCTAGTGCCTCCAGTGGCCCGTACTATAAATATTAGTATAAGCATTTTATATTTTTTTTATATTCCATACAATTTTTAAAATACTTTGACTCATTTCGAGTTATTTATAAGTTCATTCTATTTTTATTATTTTTTAAAAATTATTGTCGATTAAATTCTTTTGCTCGGTAAAAATCTTGAAAATTTAATAAAAGATTCCTCAAAATAGTTTGTCTACCTTAAACCAAAGAAAAAAGTTGAGCGGAAAGGAAATTACATTTTTTATGAGTATTTCAAGTTCAAAGAACGTAACCTAACAATTTTTCTTGGAGTGATTTTATTATTTTGTTGATAGTTGAGATTAGTACAGTAGTACTTATAACTTTTGGGGAAGTTGGTTCTTTAGGAAATAACGTTGTGTTTTTGTAACTTTATTCGAACCTATTACCTGAACTCTAAAGGGCCAATAAATTGGCTAAACACAGCGTAAAACAAAGGGAAAATACTTAAATACGGTGATTGGGGGATGGGGAAATCATTTGCCCCCCGGATCGGCCACTGTAAAGGGCCTTTAATTTTTAGTTGTGGCACTGGTTAATACGATATAATACATACCGTATTGTGATTTGTGACAGAATAGAAACAATATTGAATATTTAGAAATAAGTTTCACTGACCAATAACTACAATTAGTGCCGGCAGAAGGGGCATCTGCCCAGGGCCCCGCCATTTTGGGGCCCCGCGCCTTGTATGGTATTTGATAATTTGTAAGCTCATAATTTTGTTTTTCAAGTTCAAAATACAAGTCTTGGCTGGCCGTCTGCAGTTGCGGCTTGTGGCCTGTGGGTTTTTCATAATATAATAAACGAATGAGAGTAAAAATAAATTATAATGCCGACGTGCGACGGCGACGTCCAAAATAATCCGCTGGAAACAATTTAATTGGTTATGTGCACATCAATTCCATTAAACTGTATATTGTGTGTTTTTCTTATCCTGGTTATAATATAGTTTATGTCATTGGAGTATTAGAGATGAATAGACGATTAGGCGGTATCGAGTATAGAAAATAGACGTACGATAGCGAATCAATTCTCGAAATGCACGTCTGCTGCTATTACATACCATGGACTAAGATAAATCTTAGTCCGTGTTATATATGTATTTATCATTATTTATTGGAAATCGCTCACTACTTCACAACAAATATTCATATATATATACAACAAACTAGATAGCCGTCTCCTTCTTGTCATGGAAGTCGGCCGCCATTTACAAAGCAGGCAATGTTTACAAAATAATATTATCATAGTATATATGTATAGGAAAATATATATGTATATAAATAAATGTAAAATAAATGTAAACATTGCCTGCTTTGTAAATGGCGACTGACTTCAATATCGGGCACCACCGAAGTACAAAGACGGCTATCTAGTTGTTGTATATATCTATGCAAATATTATTTCTAAATAATTATTATCGTCGGATCTGTGTTTCATTTCACGACTGGAACTACGCCACGTTTATCAATTACTATAGTAGGTAAACTGTATACCAGTTACCAGCCGGGCACCAGCAACTGTATTTACCTACATTGGTAAGTTTCAAATATTTTTTTATTTTCTTTATTAAATACTAGCTGAACACGGCAATGCGTCGCTATTGATACGTTTGTGTGATTATGCGAGCAGTATATTACTGCGGTATATCGCGGACTACACGTGCAGTGTTGAGTCGAGATAATTAGGTATAATTTTGTCGAGATAAAGATAAAGATAACTAAATTATTTATTCATCTAGATAAATTCAACACTACCCGCATGCACGTTTTGTCCGTGGTTTTTTTTTGTAGCTTTATGTTTTAACTGTTTTAAGAAATAAATACATATTGAAGAGTGAAAGCTTAGTACATTGTTTAATTGAGTACATGAAAAAAAATATTTATAGGTAAGTTATGTAAAACTGAAAAAAATTTCATACAATTAGGTAACTATAAGTAATAAGACTAGCGAAAAAATTTTTTTTTTGCCTAACAAAATAAAATGTCTAGGGCCCATGAAAAAAATCTGCCCCAGGCCCCGCAAAACCTCCCGCCGGCGCTGAGTCTACAATTTACAAACTAAGTGTAATTATATTAATTATTATAATTATAGTTGTAGAATGTAGATGTAATAAATTGGTTATGCAATATGTTGTAAAAAATCAAATTCATTTATAACTTTTACCTCCAAGAATAATTGTTGATAAAAAAATTGATAAGGACAAACATTATTTTACCTCCAAAAATGTATTAACCACGATTAAAGTGTTCTATGATTAAAGATATTATACAGGCAAGGTGTATTGATACACCTTGTATACGGTTACTCAACAAAAATGGTGCGCGTAAACATAGAACAGTAAATGTCACGGCTATAGATAGTATGGTTGCCCATCGACGTATGATTCTCATACTTGAAAAGTGTCTACCGAAATGAATCTCTATAATCAGTATTAAAGTTAAATTAAACAGCTGGAAACTTAAGCACTAGCGCTTATTATGTCATAGTGGCTATCACGGAACTACAATTTATATTTGAAAGGTAATTGCATTTAGAATCACTACAACAAATAAGCGCTAGAGCGTAAATTTCCAGCTGTTTAATACTGATAATGGAGATTCATTTCGGTAGACACTTTTCTAGATTCGATGGGCAACCATCATAGACATATTAATAAATATTTATTAATATGTCTATGGCAACCATACTATCTTTAATCGTGGTAAATGTTGATTTCTAACAGCTGATCAATGACGTGAGAATAACTACTAGTGCTCCAATACATAATATTGTATATCTATAATCTATATTGATATATTTTGTAGTATACCCTGTTCCAAAAGAGAAGACACCAGGCGGCCACAGACAAAACCGGTTTTGCTACGTAAATCTGGTGTCTTCTCTTTTGGAACAGGGTATAGATAGTAAGAGAAATCACTATAATGCAAAAGAGCTAACTGTTATTCTTGCTATGACAAGATCGTTAATTTTAAGCGCACCAAAAAATAAGTTTCGTTGAGTAACATGTATATCTTTAATCGTGGGATCAACCATGAAGAGTAGAATTCTATATAGTCTTCAACAACAATGGACTAAGGATATAATTAGTAACAACCTTGTTATCGTGGTTGTAATCACGGATAATGGCTATAGATTAATACCACAGAATATAATAATATATACTATACAAGATGTATCAAAAATCTACTATCAATACACTTTGATAGTATATAATATCATGAACTAAGAATATCTTCTTAGTTCATGGTAAATATTATCTGTGATTAATACAATAATACATATTATGTTGAGAGCACGATTAAAGATATATAAAAGATGTATATCTTTAATCGTGGTCGAGAGTTACCCAAGACCGTATTTGAGGGGGGGGGGTCCAGCTAGGGACAGCTAGGGACATCACAAAATATACTAAATTTTCTCATTAAAAAAATTAATATTTATAATATTACAAATAATTTTATAAAATTTTAAACTACAATATTATAACTTGCAAATTGTTGTAGGTTAGTTGAATTACACATAATATATTATCGTAATTTAAAATCAAATATTATTTATATTATTATTAATATTCTATTATCACTATATATAATTTTTTAATGATGTAAATATAATCTATCTATCTATATATATAAGAATCTAACTTGATTTTGGAGACGAAGGAAACTGGTTTGTTTGTTTATTTATTATTATTATTATTATTAATTATTTATTTATTTGCACTTGCATTTTTCCATTTGAAATATATATTATTCATTGAACAAATAATTTATTGTTACATTTTTTTCTACCTTATCTCTATTCTATAATAAAAAGAATAAAATTTACCACTCCAGTGGTCGAATTCAAAATGTAAGATATATAATTTTCAGAAATTAGCAATAACAATAACTACAATATGTAATTATATTATATTATTTGTATAGTTAAAAAATAGTCATATGTTTTTAAATTAAATTATAAAAAAATAATTTCTTCCGGAGGAAGGTCGGGCAGCTAGTATAATATATAGGACATAGGTAGTATAATATAATATAATATATGTATTTGTAATTAAATATTAATAATGTGGTAATTATAGATACTAATTAACGTTTAAAAATATTTGTTCAACCATTTGCATGTGATTGTGACCTGTGAGTAATATTGTAATTTGGGGATTTTTTTCCTGGGGATTTTTATTCCGATTACCACTAGGTATAGATTCGTTTTATAATGTAGAGACTAGCTAAGAAAGGTTCCAGAGTTCTCATTTTAAACAGGATTTATGATGGAAATCAAAACATTTTTTTTTGGTTGCGGATTATAATATGGTTATAGTAGAAACTAGAAATTAGTATTTATATTTTTTTATATGTATTTAAATGGTTGCCATTAGTTATTCGGAGAGATCAGGTACAATCATGCATTGAATCAACGAGTTTACATGACCTCGATTAAAGAAACTATATCTTAAAATAAAATGTATGTTTGTAGCCTTAGTGTTAGGTACCTACTTGTCCGCTTTCTTAATCTTAACCGGGCTGCAAGGGGCTGTAGCCGATGAAAAAAAAGTTGTTAATAGACCAAAAAGTTAGACAAAACTGAAGGAATTTGTTTTGACGGATTTTGACTGGTTTTTATTGATTACCAAGTTTACTATAGGTTTCCATCGAAGTAATTTTGGCGATGTGATCTATTTTTTCAGCTGTAATATCATGAATAGAAATATGATATTTTTGTAATTATATTAATACATTAATACGCATTATGAGTTGTGACTCTAACAATAATTGGAATATTAAAAATCGCCTCAATGGAAACCTAGTAAACTTGTTAATCAATCATAATCCGTTTTCAAAATTAAATTCGTCAAACCAAATTCTTCCAGTTTTTTTGGGATTTTGGTCTAAAAGTCACTTTTTTTCAACGACCAGAGCCCTTTAATTCAGTGTGGTAACTAACATAATATTGTTTACAAATCTAATTTTTACTCGTACCTACAAGAACTTACGCATGTATGGTTTTATTTGTCACGTCCCACGTAGGAACGTATCATATTTTCCTTACTTATATTTAAAATGTTTACGCTAAAACAAACCCAACGGCAGTCAACGCGTAATTTAAAATTTTAAATGCGTACGGGGTTTTTTCAAAATTAGACACGTATACCTAGCAAAAATAATTGCCACCATTGCAGGTAGGTACAGCCAGTTATTCTGTAAGTATCTAAAAAACAACGAAAATTATTGAAAGTTATTTAGTTCGCAGAATGATAGAACACTCTGCGTCACAGCGTAGGTACCTATATAAGATAGGACGATAGGCACATTTATTGTTTCTATTAACTTGTAATTTAAATCTAAATGCGTTAAATGCGGTGAAAACCATTATACAAACGAGTGTTCCAAAGACCGACATAGTCCCGCCAAATGTGTACTTTGCACTAAGGAACATACTGCTAACTTTAAAGGATGCCCAGTTTACAAAGCTGCTTTCAAAAAAATCGTCCTAAGAGTCCATCCAGCCAAGAGCTTTGATTTCAACACCTATCAAAAAACCAAATCTTACGCTGAAGCCACCAAAAATCATAAAAATTCACACATGGAACTCAAAATCGCCGACACTTTCTCAAGTTTTATATCAAATTTAACCTCACTAATTAGCCCCCTTATCTCCCTTCTTTCATCAGTCTTAAATGCATTTACAGCTAATAGTATAATTCCATAATTTTATCGACCAGACAATTCACATTAAAATAAATTAATATATCTTATCTCGTTTCCTTTTCTCATTATATTATTTAAAAATATCTATACCTGATGAATTACAATTCGGCTCAACCAACACAACATTATATTTTGTAAAATTGTATAATATTGTTAAACTTGTAATAGCATGTGTTATGCTGACACATTTTAATATATTAAATAATAATAAAAAAAAAACTTGTAATTTCTAATCCAAATGATTGTGTAAAAATATTGAATACAAAATCGTGAGTCGGGTGAGTGTACCACGAATAAAATTTAAGAAATAACAAATAGAGAAAAAATAAATATTAACAGATTAAATTTTAAAGATGAGAATAATTATTACGTAGGAGCTTTAAAAAAAATGTATTTAGGTAAGTAATGCACCATTTTGGTCATAATTACTAAGTAATATTTTAATTTATTTAGCACGGCCTTTATACGTAGGTATCTTTTTTATGGCTGTTCAACAATTACTATATTGTGTACCTACCTATTATTTATTCCCGTTTCATTTCGTCCAATTTTTTTATACTCTGATGTTCTCTGACGAACTTTCATAATTTTTAATCACGTGTAGATACTATATGAAATACCGATTATTATTAACATTTTTATTCTTTAAACAATAATCCTCAAAACCTCCCATGTGACTTTATGCGAGTCGTATATGCATTGTTGTCTGATAATATGCCTCCTGTATGTGCATATATTTTGTTAGGTAGTAATATAGCTGTAAAAACTCCCATGTGAATATATTAAAAAATATATTATTTTATATCTGTGGATAAAGGTTCCTTTACACTCTACGTGTCATCCATAATTTGTTGTGTTTTTTTATTTTAAAACATTATCTTGGTATAGATATATTGAAAACCTGGTCATATGTTAGCCTGTGTATCCAATCGTGTATTAAATATTTTATCAGTTGTTTTAGTTATAATTATTTGACCACTATAACCACACTTCGACAAGTTGAGCATGTTTCAACTTTACGGTAATGCGGTATACTAAATAAATAACCAAAGAATTTAGCCAATTAAAACAGTGGGATTTTAACACGACGAGTTAAATTATGTATTTATGTACGACTCGATAGAGTGTAAAGACAATTTAAGACACGTCGCCGAAACTGATAGTTAACAAATAACATGGCTGTGATCGGCCTGAACTAACATGTTCCGACGACGAGTGAACTACGTTCAGTTGCCTATTTGGCCAACAGACGGCGCCACCACTTTGACGAGCCCATTCGAGCAGTGGGCACTGGGCACTGGCCGCTGAATCGTACACGGCTGGTTCCCAACCCGCAGTCCACAAGGCGCCAATGAATACCCGAAACCGACGAACTTCACCGATGGTCTATGGCTTGACAATTTGTACATCGAAGTATCGTGGGTCCAATCACCGAACACTCAGCGTATCCAGACACGCAGGCGAATACTTGCGAGTTGCGATCTACAATAGAAACTACCATAAAATAGCCTTCTCCGGGCTATCTCACCACGCCTCCAATCCCCCATCACTACGCACTTACTCAAGCCACGTATTCCGGTCCAACGTCGAACCATAAGTGTCACTTATTGCTTAAGGGGGGCTGTGGACGACAGAGCCCCATGTCCAACATTGTCGTTAGGTAAACCACATATTTTTCTACGTATTTTGTCATAGGGTTCGATCGAACACCGCAGGCGGATGGTCAACTTGTCGCCGCGTTCGTAGACCTATAACATGGTCATCCGACCCCTCTGCCCATATTATTGTATAAATAAGTGTTTAGATAGAAATAAAAGCAAATAGCAATCAAAGAGAATAAACGACTTCAAATCAATTACGAAGCTATGACACACTCAGGGAATATACACATATTATTATACTGTTTAAAATTTCCAAACAGTGTCGTGTTAATGATTATATTAAATTGTGTTGTAAAAAAAAAATTAAATAAATAAATACATAAATACACAATCCGTTTGATTATTGTATTGTCACACGCATTGTCGTGGAATAATAAAATGTAGGTAGGTATAGGTTTGTACGTAATGCCGACGGTGAGTATTGTATCCAATTTATTGCAGGGCAAATGGTTACTAAGAATTCACTTAAAATGGGCAGAGGATATACATACACATAATACACACACACTCACACACATAATATATAGTATAAACGTATATAATATATATATATCATTCGAAAAACTCACGGATCATTTACTATGTACGTCGTTTATTTTTTTTTCGATCATAAGGTCACTGCTTCGAGTCCTGCGTACCAAATTATTTCCGCGTATACGAAACTAAACTGTTTGGCACGCAAACGAAGGACTCGTGTGTACCATCTTTGTAGTAGAAAAAAAAACGAGGGGGATATTCTTTTTTATTTTCTCCGTGCCGTGTCCACTAAAATTATTTAATATGAATGCAGGATAATATTCACAGCTGCAACCGTCAAGAATATATCCAAATCGGTGTGAAAGAAAAAAAATTAACATATATATTATTGTGTATGTGTATATACATATAAATATACACATGTGTAAGTTTCATACACATAAATATGAATGTAAAATTTTACCAAAGATTATTTTGCACAGTTTTAAATTTGTTAAGGTACCTCTACATATTAGAGCCATTTGTTTCACAGCGTATTTTTTTTTCTATTAGCACTCTGGGATCGTAAAAATGCACTAAAATGTAGTAGGTACCCACCTATAGTCATTTTATATAAAGTACCTAAATCGTCTCGAAATTAGATACATATATGGTACGTAGTGGGTACGTACTTTGAATAGGTTGTTTTATTAATTTCGGTAGATTTTCATGAAACTATCTTAAAAAATGTCCGTAAATGTACATCTTATTCAGAAGATATTATATGTTATTGTTATATAATATATTCCATTTTGGTATGAATAATTAGGTAAATAAATAATAATTGATAGTATTATCCCAAGTTACAAACTTCTATAAAACAAGAAGTTTAAAATACTTTAAACTTAAAATAAATATTACCATACCTAATTATTTAAAATTTTGTTTTCCAAATATTATTTAAATAGCAAAAAATAATGTATAAAAACGAATAAATACATATTTATGTATTTAGTAAGTGAAAGACCCCTGTTTCCAGGATCTATAGAAATTACTCTGACTGCCGTATTGATTTTTGATAATTATTATTATATTATTCTCCAGGACAGATCCATTTCCGAATTCCCATAATGGGAAAACCATTTGGCCTTTATTGTTTAACGTAACTCCATTGTTTTATATTAAAACGGGGCGTGATTCTAGGAATGGGTTTGATTAGCAATGAAGCTATACAAAGATATGTACACCAGTTTCCATCTTAGAGGTTCGGCACTATACTTTACTTGGTAAACGATAATTTAATGTTATTTTGATAAAAATTGAATAATTAATTTACATTAAAATAGTATTGTTTTTGTTTACTACGTAATGAATTCCTAATTAAAATGTTGTAATCGAAATTACACAAAAAAATGTACTTATAATGTAGTAAAGGCATTTTGTATTTTTTATGCGCATAACAATTATTTACTATGCATTTAATAATATACAGTAGTGAGTCGTAAGTATACACCGTACATAGTTTATTAATGTTGGACCTTGACGATTAAAACTACATGGGTAATTTAAAAATATGCCCATCATTCTTAAACACAGTATATAATACAATATAATTTATAAATTTTAACGTTCTTGAATGTATAAATGAATTAATAATTATATTTTATGTCGTCAATATTTTAAACCGTACCTATGTGTCTTCTCCGTCTTACCATAACGTAGAATGTAGTGAATTTGTATTCAGCAATTCAAATTTTGTGTCGTTAGTTTTGAAATACATGTGAATTGACCGGTTATAATAACAATTAAAGCCAAGATGATAACCTGTACTCATTTTATGTCAATTTTTTCAATGTTTTCGATTCTGAGTGGAACGATGAATGTATTGATTTTGTAATGATGTGTGTTTTTTTTTTAAATTTTTAAATTTTTTTTTGTATCTGTCATCACCTTTTAGGACAGTAAAAGTGCTTGGATTTTCTTCAACAGTACCTTTTCTGATAAGAAAGTGAATCTAGTTGGTACTTTGGGGGGGTCAAAAGTAAAATTTTTCCAATAGTTTTCAAAAGCGCAGTGAAAAACAAAAGAAAAATTAAGGAAAAACGGGAATTTTTACGCAAAATCTGTTTTCGAGAAAATTGATTTTGGTTTTTGGTGTAACTTTAAAACGACTGTAGATACATGAATTTTTCACTGGTTGTTTATATTTCCATTTTCTGTACATGATAAAATTTTCAAAATATTTTGATTTGTTTTGAGCTGTTTACGAACAATTTCAGTTTCCAATTTAATTAGTTTTTTTTTCTATGAATGTCAATAAAACTTTATTTGTTGAGTAAAAATACTTGAAAATTTAATACAAGGCTCCTACTATATTGTTACAATGAGATTTGAAAAATATTAAAAATCCTTAGTCACAGTTTTTTTTATTAGCATTAAAGTTC
>NC_042494.1:111298940-111300356 GCF_005508785.2 Acyrthosiphon pisum | reverse complement strand
TTTCTAACGCTTTGTTTATCACCATAGAAACGAATAAAAAAATATAATATTATAATATTAATTCAACTTACATGATAAAATAAATAATAACAGTATAAAATATTCAAACTAACAAACCGTCTCTGCTCAGAATCGTTTTTCTTATACAATGATATTATATAATTGGATTCAAGTCTAATACAATCCGTTATACAATGATCCACTTGTAATCTACTGTACAGCAGAGTGACATCCACTTACCTGCTTTGGTTATATTATTATGTGAAAATCTAAGCATTAATAATCCCTTTTAAATAATCTAATCATTTTAAACATTGAATTTTAAAAATAATCTAATTGTCAATATTTCTTTCACATATTATTATAATATTAACTTCAGCTTATTTACTTACTGTTACTATATATTTATTATTCTTTTTTACTCTTCATAATATTTAACGAATTGTGTATAGATATTATAAAATTTAGGAACACAAACTTAAGTATATAAACTGATAAACACCCATTACAAATATTGCTTAATTAAGGAGCTTGCAAAAAAAAAATAAAAAATGCATAGATAATAATTTGTCTTTTAGAATTTAGAGTGGAGCGATGACTGTTATGACTTTTACAATAATGTGTGTTTATTCACAAGATTAGTAGTCAAAATATTGCTTCGATTATCAACTTGAGTATCTTGTTCGATGGGAAAGTGAATCTAGTTGGTGCATTTGGAAGGTCCAAATTTAATATTCACGGGAAAAACAAAAAAAGATTGAGGAAAAACGGGAAATTTTACAAAAATGTGTATACTCACTTTAAAATTAAAATGTAATAAAAAGCCTATGAGATTGTCTAGATAATAATCTTACTTTTAAATTTTATAAAAGGTCAATTTACTCTTAATTTTTAAACTAACAGAGCTAAACGTGATGTGCTGAGCATAAAATTTGGTATGACGACAAGACAACACATAATCATGCGGGTAGGTACTACCTACGTCCTCTTTAATATAATATTTTAGATTCTGAGTGGAACGATGAATGTATTGATTTTACAATGATATGTGTTTTTTTTTTTTAATCTGTCATCATCTTTTAGGATAGTAAGAGTGCTTGGATTTTCTTCAACAGTATCTTCTCTGATAGGAAAGTAAATCTAATTGGTACGTTGGGGGGTCAAAAGTAAAAATTTCCCAGTAGTTTTCAAAAGCGCCGTGAAAAACAAAAGAAAAATTAAGGAAAAACGGGAATTTATACGCAAAATCTGTTTTCGAGAAAATTGATTTTGGTTTTTGGTGCAACTCTCAATTAAAGGACCGTAGTACATGACATTTTGACTGAATGATTATATTAACATTTTCTATACACCATAACATTTTCCAAATATTTTGACTTATTTTGAGCTGTTTACGGACATTTGTAGTTTCCGTGA
>NC_042494.1:111296611-111298126 GCF_005508785.2 Acyrthosiphon pisum | reverse complement strand
TAACTTTAAATACTTATGTCTAGGCAACGGGGCATATTATTTACCATTAATAGTATATTATTATAATAATATTAATTAATATGTTGTCAGTGAGTGCAGGCTTCTTTACCTTTAAGACTTTCAACATAACTTTATTCTAATTTCTAATATCACTTGAAATCTTGTTGTACAATAATTGTATAGATTGTTTGATTAGAAGTAAAAAAGTTAATTAGGTATGGAAAATTGAAATCTTTAAAAAAACGTTTACATACGATAATAATGTATTTGTTTGTATGTATAGTTACTCAAATTGTGGGTTAATATTATTTTATTTTGGCCAATTGTAATATATTTATAATTTTGTGATTTTGATAATTTTTTTTAAGTATCAAGCTACCTACATACAGTCGCTGAAAATGTATATTGAATAAAAATTAACAAAAAAAAATTATAATGTACCTATACCAACCTACTTCT
Source organism: Acyrthosiphon pisum (assembly GCF_005508785.2). NCBI lineage: Eukaryota > Metazoa > Arthropoda > Insecta > Hemiptera > Aphididae > Acyrthosiphon > Acyrthosiphon pisum. Next base: position 111,297,667 of record NC_042494.1, on the reverse strand, counting down.
TTGTAATTATAGAATTATTCACCATTATCATTTTATCGTAATTGTTTTGTTGTCAAGCAATGTTTTTTTTTCAATCGGTTTTATACATACTGCTTACCAACTTATATAATATTACATAATAATAATATAATTTATTATGATATGTACCTATACAATATATATAATATATCAATCAGAAAATCACAGTTATTTGCTTCTTTTCAACCTTTTATTAGTATTTTAATATTTTTCTTAATAATAGATTATTATTACCTAGCATGTATGATAATATTATATAATACAACCAATAAACGTGGAAATATTTAATATGCTTAGGTACTTTTATTAACTATGCAAAACTGATTCTTTTGATATAAACGTCTATTTTTTTTACCAATAGGTCGGCATTATGCACTTTACATACCTTTGAATTATACTAACATATATATATTGCAATTTTTTTGTATGTTATTTACAGTGTTCGGATTAGATAAGTATTTTTTTATCTAGATAAAAAAAAATACAATTTTTTTTTTAAATGGGTTTTAAATTTAGGTATATTTTAGTTGGGAACTAGGAACATTATAATAATAATGATATAAATAAAAATAATTACATTATTTATAAACCATAAACTTGGTTTGAGAATCTGTACAAATATTTAAAATGCACTTGTACAATTTCGCGATTTTTATCTATAAAAAATGTACCTAGATGAATTTGTTTAAATTACTAAAAACATTATCTTGGATGAACGTTTAGATACCTCGTAACTATTTATCTAGATAAGATAAAAGATGAACAAATATAATTTATCTAGATAAGTCCGAACACTGGTTATTTAATCATAAATAAATATTGTTTGACCGTCACAGAATATTATAGAATATGTGTAGGTAGGCCGTAGGTACTAGGGTCTGGGACTTCGTGCTTACTGTGTATGGTAAATTGGTAACATATAATTATTATTACTTGCGGACAAAGTTATTATAAATTATTAGTATAGGTATAGGTACCTATAGGTGTAGGTATAGGTATTTCCCCGTTTTATAGTAACATAAATTAGAATATTATGTT
>NC_042494.1:111295734-111296511 GCF_005508785.2 Acyrthosiphon pisum | reverse complement strand
TTTTTCAATTTTTTTTTCTATAAATATCAATAAAACTTTTATTTGTTTGGTAAAAATGCGTGAAAATTTAATGCAAGGCTCCTGATATATTGTTACAATAGCAATTGTAAAATATTAAAAATACATAGGCACACATATTTTTATAAGCATTTGAAGTTGAAATTTTGACAAAATTTATCAAATTTAAAATTGAATAATTATTTTGTAGTTAAAAATTTATAAAATGTTTAACTTTTATATCTAAGGATTGAAAATTTAAAACAAGATTCCACGTAAATATTTAATTCTGTTACCAAAAATTCTAAGAAATACATAAGCACAGTTTATTTTTATAGTCATTTTAAGTTCAAATTTGGACGAAATTACATATTAAAAAACCAAGAATAACTATTTTAATTATTTTTTTGTGATTGTATAATACTATTCGTGTGTAGGTACTTGAAACTTATAAAGTATACTATTATATATCTATGATAGTATCACGGTTTTTTTTATGTATAACGCGTAATAAGTATCTAATAGATAATGTGATATGATTAATTTGGAATTTATGATAGGTATCTATTATAGGTAAATTTTTTTTTATACCATAGATATAAATGTATAATATTATGTCTTATATCTAGACTGACAAACCGTGTCCGCTCAGAATCGTTTTTCTTATACAGTGATATTATATCATTGAATTCAAATTTAATACTATCCATTATACAGTGACCCACTTGTAACCTACTGTACAGCAGAGCGACATCCACTTACCCACCTTTTTTTTATTTT
>NC_042494.1:111292516-111295379 GCF_005508785.2 Acyrthosiphon pisum | reverse complement strand
GCTAAGTTATATTATATGTTATAAATACATAATCACTTAATTTTATAAAATTCCACTTTTATTTACCACCACCTCTGTTAAAATAAATTGAAGTAAGTAAAAATGTGGTCATGAAAAAAAGCCATGCAACTGAAAATTAAGATATAGCCATATAGATAGTATAATAATGTAAGAAAATATACTGTTGGGTCTTTTTTTTTTATGTATTTTAGCGAATGAGACTGTAATATATTATTAATATTACGTTGATGTATTTGATGACCAAATGTTTGGTTTATTTTTATAATCATTAATCAGATATTTAGATTTTTAAATGTATAAAGTAATAAACATTAATAGTATGATTGAAAAATGTGCGTTTTGGTTTTTCTCTACGATAATAAATCTGATGAACATAATAAAATAAAGACGTCTATTGGATTTTTTAGAATTTTATTTTTCTTGTACCTACACTAAATAATATATTATTACTTCAAATTTGACCTTGGTCATGGAAACACCAAAATATATACGATCGTTAAAATTCGGTGGTACAAAATAGAATGAATATAAAATAAGAACTTAATAATATATATTATATAATCCATTGCCAAGAAAAATGTTAATTAATGCAAACCTAATTTTTTTTAACTCAACCCGAACCAAACTTTTTTCAAAAATAAAAAACAAGCTGGAACTCTTTTTTAGGTAATATTTTATTTGAAACCAACCGAATCAGATTATATAACTAGCCAGAACAAAACTTTACATACCTAATTGTAATGGTATGATTTAGAAAGTTAATTTGCATATTATATTTAAAGTTTTCATTTTCATTAGCTTAATTTTAGCTATAGTAAATTTAATGTTAAGTTATCAAAATTAATAATAAATACAATATTATTAAATTTAAATGTAAATTAACTCTATACATTCGAACTTAACTTTTATACATTTGGTTTGGTTGTGTGATTGAACAATTCATTATATTACTAATTTTAATGATTATATTGTACGTCCCTAATATGGTTTTTTTTTAAATATCGTCATTGTTATTGGAGTTAATATTTACATTGTACACTATTTAGTAATTGCCAATGGGTACTATTATCTATTGTAGCATTTCTTAACATTTTTTATCCGTATAACCCTTTTTTATGTTCACTTTTATATTGGAACCTCTACTTTTTGTTTTAGTTTTTTAACTTTTTTTATTTAGCTTTCAACAGTAAGTTATTATAGCTCTAAAATTAGAACCCATACTTTGTTTCAATAGTTTTAATGTGTCATTTTATGTAAGGATTATTTGCAATAAAAATTATAATAATTTAATTTAATTTAATAATAATGTGTACACACTATTCTGTATTTCATTCAAAAAATATTTTAAATAACAGAGAATAACAGGACTTCTAAATCTTAATTTTAATGAGATGAGTGAAATTACTTTTTATTATTACAAATATTCTTAATATTGGGCTTTATTGATGATAGTTGTATTCTCATATTAGGTTCGGCATCAAGTCTGTTGCCGTATTTTGTTTTTGTTGGTTACATGGAACACAGTTTAAAAAAAGCTGATCTATTGGCTATTGTAGTGGTGACCAACCTTTCTTGCTGGACCAAGAATTTGAACTTTTTCTTTTAAGTCAATAGAATATTAAATTGATTATGTTATTTATATTTTGACGATGTTCAACGATTATGCTGCGACACATGGTCATGCCGTCTGATTATGACAACGTAATTTATGATAACAAATAGGAAACATTAATTTACATTTACTAAATTATACGAACACTAAATTTTTAGTAAATACAAATTACCTACATTTTTTCTTGTTTGAAATTTTGATTTAAATTTTGGCGGGACAGTTATAAATGATCACGGACCGTAGTTAGTGACAACTGGGCTATTGTATTATAATGATTACCATTTGTAAATCATATCAAACGTAACACACATAATATTATTTACTTAGTAGGTACCCGAATGTGTTTTTATGTGAAAATAAATTGCAACGTATAAAAGGGATGGGTAAATTATTTAATTTATTTTTTAAATGAGGTGAGATACCTATCTTAACACGCGTAAAAACGGAATGCTTTTCCCTTTTAATTTACTATATTAGACATCCGTTTTATTGCTTTGAGTTAAATGTGATTTTATTTATTTATAACATGTTTTAGGTACCCACCCATCTACGTGGTGTTTGTACGCGCAGTGCACACAATGCATCAGTGACATTATTATTATTGTGTTTGATTAAGTCTTGTTGGTTACTATAATTATGGTTCGTTAATCAACTCATCCGATACAATTAGAATTAGCCAAAACCCAACCTGAATCGGTTAAAATATGGATTTTTTCATTATTATTATAAATAAAAAAAGTGTACCTATGCAATATTTTACTGGTTCTTCTAAGTTATACGTAGGCACACATAAACGATAGTAATTATCATATTCGAGAACGGAATATATTATATTATATTATATTATATTATATTATTATTATTATTATTATTATTATTATTATTATTATTATTATTATTATTATTATTATTATTATTATTATTATTATTATTATTATTATTATTATTATTATTATTATTATTATTATTATTATTATTATTATTATTATTATTATTATTATTATTATTATTATTATTATTATTATTATTATTATTATTATTATTATTATTATTATTATTATTATTATTATTATTATTATTATTATTATTATTATTATTATTATTATTATTATTATTATTATTATTATTATTATTATTATTATTATTATTATTATTATTATTATTATTATTATTATAATATATAAAAGAACAGGCCTTTTTTATGTACCAATTTTGTGACGACGCTATTTA
>NC_042494.1:111188341-111290355 GCF_005508785.2 Acyrthosiphon pisum | reverse complement strand
AGTTAATGAAGTCGGTATCGTGATAGACGGTCAACAATTCGAAAAGCGTGATATAGTTCTTAATGGTCGAAATAATACGTTGAAACGTATTAATGAATTACATAGATCATATGATGCCCTACAATATCCTCTCATGTTCTGTCGTGGTCTTACAAAAAATGTAATCGAAGCTGAAATTTTGACCGGATGTGCTAAGGGAGAAAAAATATTTTTACCGAAAATACCATTATACCCCAACGATTTTCCAGTTAAGTTTAGAAGAGTTCAGTTTCCAATAAAAATCTGTTTTGCAATGACAATAAACATAGCTCAAGGTCAGACTTTAACTTATTGTGGTGTAGATTTAGAAAATAACTGTTTCTCACACGGACAATTGTATGTGGCATTTTCTAGAGTTGGAAGACCTGACCACTTGTACGTTTATGCACCACAAAATAAAACTCTAAATGTGGTATACCAAGAGGTTTTGACTTAAACCATATTAGAATTGAGCAACTACGTATCATTTGTAAATATTCATAAAAAAAGTTATATCATTTGTAAATACTATTATTATTATTTTTGTTGTCTTTATAATTCAGCAACTACTACCTTTTTAGCACTTGATAGCATTAAGTAAAATACATATTTTTTCTTCTTTAAAACACAACAATTTTTGTTGATTTAAGAATTTAATTTTGATAAAACAAAAACTACACACGGGCGAAGCCGGGTAATTCAGCTAGTATATTATAATGATTTAGTGGCGGCGCCAAGACTGGAAGAACACTGAAGATTATTATGAGTCATAAGTACATGGACGCATATTATGTGGTTCCGATAATAATATTATGTAGGTACCATCAATAGGAACGCGCACAGTGATTCACTTCCGGTAGTTTACGGCAAGACCGGTTTTTTATTACATTTACATTCGTTGTAGAATTTGTATTAACTCTTTCAACTTCCCGTCACCGGTCTGATTATTGTAATGATAATATGAGTCAAACGATTGGTTTGTGAGCATATTTTATTCTTAATAATAGTATAATATCGAAATTAAATCAAAGTATAGTGAATCGTCAATTAAATAATATTAAAAGCTTATGTGACGCGTTTTAATTATTTATAATCCCACTAAATGACTAAACTATATAAAATATTAAATCGTTAAAATATATTAAAGATGTGAACACACGCCATCGCCATTCTTGATTATCTAGTAAGTATTTTATTCTTATAGAGATAATGACTACTAAAAATAATGGTACTATTTTATGGTCCCACGGATTTCAACATACTTAGTCCAAAATTTAAAAATAATATCACAATACACATATGCATCTACCGCTATTATAAAAACATGGGCACTATTTTTTTGTTTTTTTTTCATAATATAATAAATTCTAGAAAATACATTTTAACGTTGACAGTGACGATAAAATCATTCAAATATACTTCACGGATGAGGTTGTTGTTGCCGAATAATAGGAAATTATATTTTGTACATATTTTCATCCATACAACAATGTATTGACGAATTTCATAATAATTGTTACATATTTTTTTCTAAATTTGTTTCCTTTCTCGTTATTTACAAACTGTACATTTAACGTTAAATGGCACATAACGAATAATCAGTTCAACTGCCTATTTTTTTTTTATCATAAGTAAGCATAAAAGAGGAGATGTTCACTTCAGCTTTGTTAATTTGTACATAATTTTATTGTAATTGTACATATTTGTGTATAACAATTATAATTTATATTCACATACTTAAATAAATACATATTATTATGATTTATACCGTACAGTTTAATATTTATTAAATGTCATTGGTAACATAATATAATTGATCAAATTAGGTACCTCGTTCATATACATATATCTAGGTCTACATTGTGTAAAGTGTTTTAATTTATAGACACCTGAATTGACATTTCTATACACTAAGATGAGAACGAGGCATGGTGATACATTATATACGTAATACTTTGAATCTTAAAATAATAATCGGAGTTAGGTATTTATTTTTAAAATATAGAGGCAGATGAATTTATAATAATTCAGTCGAAACTCGGTGAACTCGAATTCGTGAATAAGTAACTCAAACTTTTTGGCCGGTTCTTCAAATTCGAGTTAACCAAGTTCGCCTGTACGTACGTTAAAGTAACTTTTTAGTGTACATTTATACAATAGTATTCTAATAGGAATAGGCAATACATTAATAAATAAATATAGCGTTTGGATTTGAAACCTTATATATGTAATATATCTACTGGTGTCGATAAATTGTATAATATTAAGATGCTAATCTAAAACGTATAGGCGTCAATTATATAGGTATTCAAACTTATCCGTTTCATTAATACTCTTTACAATAGGAATTTATTTGATTATTTGTATTTTTGAGTAGTATCCGAGGTGAAATTGATAAGAATCAATTTGTAATAATTCTTTTATACAGCATTTGGATACTGTTTAAAACTTTCAAGATGAATCATGCGTTTAGTTGGTCTATAACGTGAATTTTCTTCCAGTGGACATTTCTAATAGATAAATTTATTTCGGTGCAGACTTTTTTCAATGCATTTTTATTTCTATTACCACATCATCTGCATCTCAATAATTTATCTATGTCCATAATGAGATTCTATAATATTTTCTTTTTAAAATAATACATCAACTTATTATTTACCTACGTAATTAATAGAGCTTTCGATTCAAAAATTAAAAACGATATGAATGTAAGATATATACAATTAAACTCACATTAGGCATTTACTATTTACTCATAAAAGTGAATCAATTTTAACTGCCTATAGTCAGTTGTATTCGGTTAGAGTTAATTTGTGTATTGTTACACATTTTGTGTAAATTATTGACCACTCGAATGCGGTTATATACTAATATTTAAACGTGGAGTTTTACATAAATCATCATATGATGTTGGTCGAACAACTTTGTATTTGTAAGTGAAGACTGAATGTAGTATTTCGTAAAAAAAATTAAATCTGTGTCTGTTGTAAGGAATTATTATAATATTAAATATTGATAATGTGTATAGATACATATTGATACATACCTATAGGCTATAATAAGATGACACAACGTGCAGGGAATAAACGACAATATTTTATTATTATGATAACTATAATTATATATAGAAAATTACACCGATGAACAATTAATATTGTATTAATTATTATTTATTATTATCTATGCGCACTAATATGCAATTTAAATAATATTTTTTGTCAGATATTATTAGCACAGAATAGATAATTTCATCTATTCTGTGTTATTAGTATTAGCTTAAAAAAAAACAATTTTAAGTTTTAACGGTACTTTGTAAGTTGTTTAGCCAGTTTAACGAGCGTCTAAAAGAACATATTTTACGATGGTATAATATATACAATGTACGCACTACGCATATTATATTACGCCCGTAACATTGAATATTATATTGATGATGGCAAAATGTTTTACTGAAATAGTGAAAACAGCCAATGCGCGTTGTGGAGGTCTTGAAGTAATTTTATGTTAAAAATATTTAAATTAATTGAAATTACAATGCATTACCTAAGGTACCATAGTTCGTCCTAGAAACATATTACATAAAATCTTTAATAATATGCATACAGAGCAGTGGCGTAGCCAGGTGGGTTTGGGTGTTTAACTATCTCCCTTTCCTATCACCACTAATAAATATATTATTTATATTATTTATATACGATAACTGTATAAAAACTTGGTTTAATTTATACTTCCCCCCCTCATAATATTGGCCAGGCCACTGGTAGAGGGCTATTTAAAGAATTACGTAGACACAGTGACTCTGGCTGGATATACTCCGTAGGTACTTATTACACTTACACACAAACAATAATACATTATTGTAGAACATAATTGAACTATGCGTGCAATAAAAACATTATATAATTTAATTTTTACCTTGGTAATAAATTTACGTTTTTATAATTTTAATGAATTTTGTTGTTTTAAAAATTATTTGTATTTATTATATTTTACCGTAAACATTTTTATCGGGCTGAAGGAGTGCTAAAAAAATGTTCATTGATTCACTTTTTGAAAATAAATCCCAAATAAAGCACTTAGATACCTAGGTATTTGTTAGAGATAATTTCTCGATTAGTTTCTCTCGATAAGCAATTTCCGAAATAACCGACATTCGTCGAAAAATTTTGATCGAACTTAACTGAACTCCGCTCAGAATAGTTTTTCAAATGCTATAATTATTATTTAAATCCCAACTCATAATTTTTTAGGCAGTATACTAAATCTGATTGGTAATAACAACCAAAATCCAAATGAATAGCTGTCGTTATGCTAACTTGAAATTTAGGGTTTATATGAACTGTTCAAATGGTTACCACCACTATTATTTTTTTCAGTGATATATGCTACATGTGGTCACTGTAACTTGTCAAGCTTGCGTTGAACCACTTACTTGTTTTACCGGGTGATTCTTTTATCATTGAACACTCATTATTTTTAAAAGTCTACATTTTTTTGAAAATATTTTTTTGCATAGTTTCAAGTCGTTTATAAAACAACGTTTTTCTTAAAAAATTATATTTTTTTAAATATTTTTTATCCTTATAATTTTTTAAGAAAAAAAGTTGTTTTATAAGCGACTTGAAATTATGTAAAAAAATGTTTTCAAAAAAATTAAGATTTTTTGAAATAATGAGTGTTCAATGATAAAATAATCACCCGGTATATTGTTTAAACATATATTATTATTTCAAACCGCAAATCATTGGTAAAAACTTTGATAATATTATTCATTTTCTGGTATTATATTAAGCTTCATAGAAATATAACTTTCCGTCGAAAAATTATGTTATATTATGTTAAATTGTATTTGTTTCGTTATTATTGCACTGTTATTTACTCATAATCACAATAATTGTATTTCGATTATTTGACACCGTGTACGTTAGTATTAAGATCAGTGAATAATGATGTTGACAAAAATAACAAGTCACAAATGTAAGCATTGTTCTTTAACTTCAACTGTGATCCATTAATATATATTACGACAATAGCTCCAAAGAATAATGCTGCCCATTGTGGATTACGCATGTGAGATGATAAACCACTGCCGCATAGTTGACGACCATTTTCGCCTACAACGTGTCTTAGATATAATGAAGTACCGGCTATAGATCAACCGCTATTATTATGCCACGGTACTTTTGAATGGAATCCATTGCTGCGGTACTGTCTGTAGAATAATTATTATAGTTTCAAGAATAAACCGATCAAGGTTTGCACACAGTAAGCACACTTGTTAGAATGAAGTTATCAATATACGCGGACATACAATCCGAGAATGACTCAGACTTGCGCATCTCTATCATCTCAATATTATTATATTGTCAATTGGCCAAAGTACAAAAATTATATACATTTATTTTATTTTAAGTGATATTATAATTTTCAGCTTATACATCTTCAAGGCTTATATGAAATAACACAAGATTAAAATCAAGTGTTCGAAATTAGAATTGAAAGTTTTGTAAAATAAATACTTACCATCAACACAATACCTATTTTAACAAAAATTCTGTGTTCAGATCATAACAGTAAAACCGTTTTGAAAATAAAACAATCGGTTAAAGTTCACTAGGGATATTATTATTTTCCTAGTTCCTAAAACAGATAACCAAAATCTATTTTCTTAAGTACAGGTAAATGTCTCATAGTTAACTCACCGTTTTCCATTAGTAATTCAAAATCTCTATTTTTAAAAGTTTTAAGAGTAACATTTGAAAGTAACACTTGCGTACCTGATAAATATTTTGGACCACAAAAATATGACAACCAACAAAATGAGTACAAATAAATTACAAATTCAATATACAGATAAACAGACAGTGAACAAAATATACTTATGACGTTATGAATATATTATAAAGCTCATGTAAAATTTAACACTGTGGGACTTCCACTATAGATAAAACGTATAATTTCTCTGATTATTTGCAGTTTGTTATTAAATTTCTATAACATAAAATATCAGGGTTACTCGTGACTGATAGAATAATGAAGTTCTATTTATGAAAATATAAATCATGTTCAATCACCGCAGTATAATACATTGATAGGTACCTATTTATATTGTAATATTATTGTTAGGGTCACACAATATAATATTGAGTTAGTGTTTAAAATATTATAATTACACATCAGGTGCTTCGTAGATAATAATTATTATCAGATTTTTCAGATTAAATATTAATAAGTAGGTGCATATTATAATTTATAATGTTTTTCGATGGAAATCGTTTCAAATATTATTTTGAGTCTGCCCTACAAGTTTAAAACAAACATAATAAGTAATTATTGTATTTCTACAACTAATGACATTATTATATTATTTTATGCAAATCGAAGTTGATGATGTTTCTCCATTAAATTATGAAAATTGTTTAATCGTTGAAAGTTCTAAGCTAGGTGTATATAGTGTATATACTTACGTCATACTACTCGTCTCAAGGTTTCTTTCCTTGTTTGGTTTATATATACGGTGTAACAAATTGTTTCACTCACCACTAAGCCAAGAATCTGCATTTAAAAATTATTTATTTGTTTATTATAAAGTGCATTTATTTTATTAGCAAGTGCTCAGTCTATATACAGTTATATAATTAACAGGAGCATTAATTTACATTAAAAATATTATATGCCTACGATTAAAGTTAAACAAAAACATCCGTAATGGAATGTGCAAGCAGGAATAGCTTGACGAAAGAATTCTATACTTTATTTTAATTGTAATAGTTAAAAGCACTATAATATAACTGCTACAAACAAATTCCTTTTATTGTGTAAATTAATATTATAATATATTACATTATTTAAAAAATGAAGTTTAAATTGTGTAAAATATAGTTTCATTCAATTTAATATAACACTTACTGATTTTTTAATTAATCTGTAGTTAACAATGACAAATTACGAAACAACAGTATTATATTCTTATAATATTTGTACGATTATAAAATTAATTATTTTAAATTTAAATTGTTTAAAACTATGAAATGTGAATCAAAATATTGAATTATTTTATTTAATTCCTATTATAATAATGTGTAGGTACGATAAAATTATGTATGTTATATTTATTCTTCAGGTTTTTAATAAATCAGAATTATTGTGATTACTATTATATATCTTTATATTGCAATTCATTTTAGTCAGATAAGTAACACCTTTTTTTGGTCCTAAACTAATCTTAATGTGACCCAAGACAATTTCTCTTTCAAAGATGTAAAACGTTAATCTAGAACTTGTTTTACTTTAAACGTTTTTTACTTAAGATTTATAACAGGGTATAAACTTTCCAGAACTTATCAAACATTTATCTTGTAGTACTTACTGTCGAATGGTTCTTGTCATTTAAATTAAAGTACACAAAATGTTATTTAGAGTTGGTTTACTTCTATAAAATAATTTTATATTTTAAAAATATAAACGTTTTTTTTTTTTTATGTAGGTAAAAATATTATTCCAACTTATTATATGTATTTCACCATTATTCCAATATCATGGTGCTGACTGACTAGAAATATTGCATAGTCATAGCTGAGAGGGAAGTGACCGTTAAAAAAAATATATAATATATATATATTGTGGTCTATGCCATATTTTATTTTTCGTTAAATGGCGTGGGATATGATTTTCATAAAACATGTTATCGATTTAAATAAAAGATTTAAGTCAAAATATTTCGTTATGATTATTTCATAGTCCATAGGGAGATATACAAAAACATAGATACGAAAAAATGCAGTATCGAGGAGGGAAAAAATCATAAAACTGACTTTGTCATGTGCAGGCTTAGCTATACTTAGTAGTCTATATAAACATCCATTTTCGGGTACACGCGTCATTGATAATAGATGAATCCCATCATCAAACTCGGGTAACAAAGCTATACAGTATGTCATACAATAATTCAATGGAAAATTGATGATGGAGTGCACTGCCACTGCGTAGTATTTATTAGTTTGCGTAATTTGCGAATTAATCGTGAAAACTAGTGAAATTGGTACCTAATTAATCTTGTCACGGAATCATATTGATATTGTGCTCTACAATATTATTCTAGTTATCTTGTATTCTTGTCGTGTGTAGATTAAGATAGTATGACGCGATGTGTTTACGCGATGTGTACATGCGATAATGTTATATTTACGATCGCGGTAATTCGTGTCATATCATGTTGACTTAAATTTATAATAATTGTATGACCATTCACAAACGTCGGAATAATATATTATTATAATCGGCGTCCCGTAAATTTGTCGCGGCATATTGGTTGCGGCGAAATGATAGTGGAAAATTGGTCGCGGTCAAATGAGTATAAAATATTACATGTATATAAAATGGTGGTTCGGTTATTTATCTGGGCGCAAAAATAATAATAAGTAATAATAATAACACCAACACCAACAACAACAACAGCAGCACCGACGACAACGACAACAATAATAATAATATAATCGAGTTTTCGATTGTGCCGATGTAAAACGGCGCGGACTATGTCCTGGACGCAATACAAATGATTGTCTGTAGATAGGGCAACATCAGATTATAACAATAATATTACGTTACATATATGATATACCTGACGGTGATTAATATTCACAGGTACAGACACCTCGCATGCCATGTCAGTTGTGGCATAGATTTTCGAATATTAGTATATTCTAAAATCAATGGTTGTAGTAAGATAGCTAAGAGCACCTACATTATAATAATACCGAGATGTATGGCCACAGTGGTGTGGAGGAATTTTTTTTGGGTGAGCCGCAGACCACCACTCCGTTATGGTCAAATCAGCAATAGTTTTGGGTATTTTCTTTTGCACTTATTCCAACTGAAACTATCATTCAAAGTAGGTAACTGAATGTTTTCGAACGTTTTGAAAAGGTTCGCTATATTGTAGCTATATATGTCTAAGTTCTAGTATATAATTTTTTTTTCACTCTGTTTCACTCAATCGTACTCATTCAAAACCCAAACATGTACAAATGTCAGCATAAGTATCGTATTTCCAAAAGTCTAAATGTTTAAGTAAAAATTATCAATAAATACAAAAATGTTGCACAATTTAAATTGAAGAAATAAAATTGAACATAGGGTAACGACACTTTTCTTTATCGATGACAGAAAGCAGGATGGTATATGAAAGTGAGTGCGTTTACATTGTTTTCTTGTTATAATTTGTTGTACCTAACTTATAAAACAAGCAAACAAGTTGAATAAATTGTGTTGTTGAAAAACTGTTATGCCATTTGGTTTTTTTAATGAAAATAAAATATATTACCTATCAATGTTTATGTTACTATATCAATATTATCTATTTCCTACCTATATTTTATAATAATTAATAATATTAAACAAATAATAAAACCTATATAGTCCTAAATCCTAATACATATAGTGTTTAAAAAAAAAAGAAGAAAAAGAAATTAACGATCTAGACCTTTCAGTTTCAAGCTGTTCTAGTTCAAATCAGTCAGAGTATAAAAGTCCTCAACTGAATACAGTAATTAAAATAAATATAATTTACTGAACAGAAAAACTATGATAAAATAGTAAATAATTGTATTATCTTAATCTGTCACTGTTTTACTCATATTACAATAAATATAGGAACTTACATTTTAAATTATTGTTAACATGTTATATACAGTGTTAAGGCCCACTTGTCTAGGAATTCTTAACAGTTTGTGCACCCCCAAGTTAGGGTCTATTGCGCCTACGCCTCAAGTAGTACCTACACTTTTATACAATATAATATTATGTAGATTGTACGGTGAGTAAGTTAGATTGTGTGCATTTTTATTAGTTATCATAGTTTATCACCTTAAATTCGCAGTTGTACGCATCCTGCTGGACCCACCCATCGATTTCGGTCGAAGCACAACCGTCGAAAAACAGCCTTCGCCACGCCACTGTGTACGGATACAGCAGCGTGTGCCGAGTATAATATAATAATTATTATTATTATTACGGTGACCATTTAGTTCAGTGCCGTTAAATCATGTTTTTTAATCGACGAAATTATAAATTACTCGTTGACTATTATAATATTATTGAGGTAGGTATGTATAAATAATTGTACTGGTCGTCACGCTTGAGATATGGCTGTAGCGGCGGCGACAGGATTCGCAAATGATTTGTAGATGTATAATGAGTATAATAAATATCATTCTGCTGTCACGATCGGCGTGCGACATAACGGAGTTATTAAATAATTTTGTGCCCATCACAAGCACGCATGTAGCCGATATTATAGGCAATAACTTTTTTTGTTTGAGAGAGCCCATTAAAATTTAGAACTTTACAGTTTACATTAAATAATGTGATAAACGTATTATTACCTATATATTTACCTTTACCGCGTTGCAAGTAATTGGGATGATTTGTGTTTCAACCCAATTATCTATTATTGTTTACCTTTCATTATAGTTAGGTATTTAGGTACCATGATATGTATTTTTTTTTAAATATTAATTCGAGAACTTTAATATCACAATCAAATATCGATAGGGTAATTGGAACGCAAATAGCTGATTAACTTATTGGAGTGAAATGAGCTGTTAGCTGGTTACTTGTCAAACATGCAAATTGCAAACTACTGAAGTGGTTAAATTATTATCATAATATATATTATATAGAAGTGTCTATGGGGTGACAAGGTTGCATATTATACCCTGACTTATACCCTCTTAGCAAATTAGCTTTTTTTCAAAAAAAAAAAAAATACTAGGAAACCCATATATTAAAAGTTGATTATAAAATACTATGACAGTTATATCAGCACTGATAATGTCCCAAGCATAGGAACTTAAGTTGGCGTGACCATTTGATTTTGCAGAACTCGAATACGATGGAATATTAATAGAGAAAAAACCATTTTCATTTGGGTATTTTTCATGTTAATAATATATTATTGGATTGAGTTAGAACTATTATGGAGTTAAGTTAACATCCTTTAAAGGATAAGATTTTTTTTCAAAAAATTATAATATTCACCTACCATTTATTTATTCCATATATTAAATACACTTTATATTATTAAATTATGGAATTTTTATTTTAATTTTTTTTAATAACCAATAATAATACTTTAAAAAAAAATTAAATCTGAAGGTTAGACATATTCAAATATTTAATAATGTTTATCTTCAGATCATCTAAACTCGAAATGATAACTAAATAATGAATGGTATACCTATTATATATAATACTAGTTAAAATCATTAAATTTTTCAGCATAATTGTATGCTACAGTACTGCAGTATAGTATAAATTGCTGTATTTATTTTTTATACTGCAATTGTAAAACACAGTGCAAAATCTAAAATTAGAGAAAAAAAAATATAATATACGTATTATTATTATACGCTTAGAGGTGGTTTTGAAAAGTGCGATTAAGTAGACGAGCCTTAGTAAATATAGATGACTCGAAGTTGAACTTTTGAATACGTAATTCTACTTAACACTAGTTGAACACACGAAAGCTCTCAAATTAAATTACTTTGGTTCGCATCATAAAATATTTTAACGGAAATTTGAGAAGACAAGAGACATAAAGAAATGGGTTTCTCTTCTCGACTGTAATTGCGTCAGGCAGTCATTCGATTCGCAGGCTAATCCATGTTTACCGTTCCATTAAATAATAACGTGTCCGTTGCATCATTCCTATATATTTATGACCTAGTGGATTTTTATAGACCATTTTCTCTGGTCCCCTACTCCCTGGGGACACATGGTTTTGGTGTGTAGCGGACTGTAAAAACTTAGCAAACAAATATTGTGACATTGCGGCGATGGACTTCTCTGGGTTAGGATATTTTGAAATCTATTTCCGTTAGTTATTATTATTTTTTATATTTTCATAACTTTTGTCGGTAGTAGCCGTTGTACTATCAACGGAAATATTTGGCAATTGCGATTCGACGATTTTTGCGTATTTTCCAGTGAAAATACGTTAAATTAATATTAAAATAAATAACCTTGAAAACAGGTATTTATTTATCTTAAATATGGAATAGGTTCAAAAAAATAAAAACTAAAATTATAATCAATAAGACAATATTATATTATTTTCAGTGTATAAAATATGTTATGTTTAATTGTCTACTAATTATCTACATAATTTTTTATAAAACTCACGTTTATCCAAGTAAAAGTGGTTTAACTGTTTAAACTAAATTAGTCATAATATTATGTGTTTATTGAATATTTGCATATTACGGCATTATAATATTATAACGATCGTGTAATTTCGAACCTCTACCAACTACCGTATGATACGTCATATTTATTATCTCATATTTTGAAACGCCTTTATTATGCTGTTCATTCATGACATAAATGTTGGTGATTCGAGTATCAACAATTAGTGAACTTAATTACAAACTTTATCGATAATTTGAAACGTATGAAGGTACTTACTGCTGATTTTGATATTTAAATGTAAATGTCACACGATATAGTTTTGTACGAAATACAAAACGTGATTATTCAACAATATTACACGTATATTCTTGCTTGAGTATTGTATCTGTCTTACAAACGTACTACATAGAAAGTTAACGTTTACAAGAATCCATTTTTTGTTGTTAGTTTTAATAAAATAGTAAAATTACCTATATAAAATTAAATGATAATAGAATAAAAGAATAATATCAATTGCGTTTTTTCGCTAGTGTTTGTATTGTTATTTTGAATTTAAAGCTAGTAATTAGAATTATACGAATTTATACATTTTGATATTTTGCATATTTATAATTAGCTTTAAAATTAAGATATGAAAAAAATGGTTAGGTTAACTAGAAATTGCAGATAATATTATTCTTATCTTTAAATTCAATTATTATGGATTAATTGACCACAATAATAAAATTATAAGAATTAACAACACAAAAATATGTTTTTTTATCTTCTGAACGCAAATTAGCTATTTCGTACGTTTGTTAAACGGGGACAACACGTCATAATATTAGTTAATACATACACCATAATATAGTATATAGTATAGCATTAAACCGTTTGTCTGTGTATCTATAAAATTCAGTGGAAACCCTTACTTTGAATATTAGGGATCAGCGAATTACATAATATGATAACGTGAAAAGATTTAAAATAACAGAAAAATAATAATTAGAAACTAATGTTATTCACACTACGCGTATTGAAGTCTACAATAAATTGTAAGATACACCGCGAGTATCACCACTGATAATATTTACAATGTCAAATATAAAATATAAAATATAAGTTCTATTCTAAAAAGATATATTTTGTATCATACGATTTCAAAAGGAAAAAAAAATGTTAAAATGCCGTTTAATTTGTTTATTTTGATACGTACTTTCCTTGTAAATCGGTAATATATAACGTGTACTTGGATTTTAATTCATTATTGATTTTGAAAAGGTACATTTTAAGATATTTTTTATTTAATATTATATTTCATTCATTGTGTTTTTACTAATTGCATTATAAAAGCAAAACTAATTAAAAATATTAATTAACTGCGATGGAAATCATTAATTTCTAGAGTTCTTTTTATACCTACCTAATGTGTAGGTAAATGATATTATATTGTTCGTGGTATTATTGTTGTTCGAACATGATTGAAATACTTTTTTTTATTCTTGTTATTCGGAGTATATTAGTTTATCTGATTCCAAATTCAACACAACCTCTAGACAGAATAAAATAACGTTGCCATTTCCTAGTCCTTGATCTTCATATAACGACATAATGTGTATTATTTATTTATTTATTACATAATACACTGTATTACGTATTACGAATGCGTATTAATTTGTGTATTTCCGTAAAAACTTTCCTTTTAGTTAAAATTAATTTGTTAAATGTATGTTGAATACAAGAATTTAAATACGGACTAACGTCATTGATTAATGATCTTGGATTAAAATTAGGTACATACAATATATTAAAAAAAAAAAAAAAATTGGAAAATTAAATTTTGCATTGCCATAATAGAGCAGTAAAATTAGTTTAAAAAAAATGATAAAGTTTATGGAAAAACAATTATAAAAAAATAAAACAAGTGTTTAATAATATTGTATAATTGAGCTAGCTACATCCAGGCTATAACATAGTTCAACCACAGTGTTATTATTAATGAATCAATTTTATAAATAAGTGGAATAATTTAGATTTCCCTTATAAAATACATTAAAATGCAAATATTAATTTTATGATTATATTTGTTTGTGTATTTTACTTTGACAAGTGTCGTGATAAATAGTTACGACTAAAATGTTTTTAAAGTTAATGCATAGTGCGTATAAAATATATTGTATTGGACAACTAATCGGTTATTGGTAATCCGTGCATGTAGCTCTACGTGATGTCTTTTCATCAAGGTTTGTCAAATTACACTTGTCAATAAGTTTGTTACGTTGTTTGTACATTTTTTAAAGTTGTTTTAAAATTACACGCCTCTATAACGATTAAAAATATAAAAAAAATATTTAAAATATTACCTAAATTTTTATGGAACAATTATTTTAAGACTTAGGTATATTATAACTTTATGACTAAAAAAGTTGATAAAATATAATAATAATAATTAACCAGTATGATTCTAACACAAAGCACTTATATTATATTTTTGATTTTTAAAATTGTATTTTTACATACAATGTGTACTTCGTTTTAATATAATTTGGGTAGATACGTTGAGTTTGCAACATCCACATTTTGTATGCATGTGATGTATAAGCAAGACGTTTTTATAATTAATTTTGGTAATATAAAACAATTATGTTTATTGTTTGGAAATAATTAAACGTCATACTGAATAACATAGTTTAATACAAATTTAACCAAGACAACTGATAGTAAATGTAAAATTGTTACGTTTTGACCATCTTCAATATACAGAGCGACTGTTTCATCACTGAGTAGTGAGTACTGACCAGTGATATCTTCGAGCATATTAAACAATGCATTTTATTTTACGATATAATGATCACCCTGTATACGCGGTAGAAGTAAAAACGCAACTGTTTAGAATACCTAAGTGTACAGGGCCGTGTAGCAGGTAGATATTGTTCTTAAATATGATTGCGGTTTCTTAACCGAACGAGGTATACTGTATACCGCTGTCGCCACTACAACAATGTCGTTTATCATGCCAGTGACTAATAGAGCACCAATTTTCATGCAATATAATGCCTGCCTATATATATAATTTGTCGGTTTGACCAAAAGTGACTGGGTGTAGTTTAAAATGAAAACAATGTAAGTAATCGTTATTTTTCATAAAATCGTAAATTTCTGAGTATTCTTATGAATGAGTTGAATCATAATTTATCATTTGAACTAAGCAACTAGGTACCAAGGTATAATATTATTCCGGTACACGTATATCATACACTTGGTATATAACTTTATACAATTCAATTTACAACCTAATGGAAAACCAAACTCACGTCGAAATCGATGTTTTCGATCAAATTTGACTAAATAATGAAAAATAAAAGCGTTTGTCCAAAAAAAAGTCAGCAAAATTATTACTAGGTACCTACATGTTTTACGTTTTAAAATATAATAGGAATAAGCACATACATAATATTACGGTTGTACACTTGTAAATTGCATTAAGAAAAAATAAATTATTTTATGTACATTATAAAGGTCGTAATTAGCTAAAGCTTTAAATGTTAAAAATGTGTTGTTATCAATGTTAATGAGTAATACTATATTGTTCCGTTATACTAGCATTGAAATAATGATTACTTTCGACAATTTTCTAGGTGTGTACAACGCAGTTGATATGATTCTAAGAAAATTAAGCTAAAAGAACTGCGAAAATAATTGGTGTTTTTGCTTACAGTAATCTTAGCGATATTTTATTATTTTCAATATTATACATCGTTCAATGAAACCCGACAAAGACTTTTTTATCTAATAACAAAGATAACACTGGCGAATCCAGTAGATATAATTCTTAAAATAAGAAAAAGTTTTCTAGTTGTTTGTTTGATAATATGAAATATCAATATTTCTTAATAATTATTTATTGAAAAAAAATTCCATGCAAATTCGAACTCGATAAAAATATTTATGTTATATTAACAATAATATTATTGATCTGAATTTATGAAACATAGACTTACTCGTTATTATTTCAAATAATAATATAAATTATAATCATATTTGTAGGTTTACGATATTATAACCTTGTACAGTTATACATATATAAACATGTATATAATTATCATTATATCATTTTTAAATTTTAGTACAATAAAAATAAATACAAAATAAATCAGTAAAATGCAAATTATTAATAATAATTAATATAATAACAAAATTAATGTAATCAGTATAGTTTTTAACTTCATCAAGTAATTAAACTTTTCTCTAAAAATTGAAATCAAATATTTATAACAAGTTTGTTATGGATGAATAAAATTGTTACACTCATTTTGGTATTCTTATTGTCTCGGTTGATGATTATTGATTTTTTCATACAGTTTTTAGTATGTAAATGAACTGGTATTTATGTTTAATTTTCCGTTCGTTCAGGCACTCGTGTTTCGACTTAAGTCAACAAAGAAGAGTTTTAATTGACACGTTTTTATTATTATTATTTTTTTTACAAAATTTCTCAAGTCGTTGATTTTTACGGTATGATGAAATAATTTATTAAACGGTACTTGTCCCAAAAACGTCACATTAATTGCACTTTATAGACAGAAATTTTGCTTTAACAAGATCAGAATAGCCAAAAAAAAAAAAAACATCAAAATAATAATACATAAATAAAAACCGAAGTTAATCGCTTCCGCTAAGAAGTGTCCATCGTTTGTATTCTTTTTTTCATATTATGCGTGTCAATATTTGCTAATAACGAAAAATGTCTAAAAGAAATATCGTATTGAGAGATCCGGAACAATATTCGTATTTTTATATTTCTCATCAAACGTCTTCTTACTACCTTACTTTTTCATATATTTTTTTTAGAATATAATGATATTAAAAATATGTGGTTTTTCAAAATAAATACCATAGAATTTTTAAAACAAACTTGATAATAATTCCCATAGTATTATACTGTTTAAACATTTTAGATGAATTTAGATTACTCCTGAAACAAATATTTGAAAAAAATATATTAATCTAGATAGTCTAATAGGTGATTATTATGATAATTTATTGATATAATATTATACATTTGTTCCAGTTAAATTGGGACAGAAATTTGGAATTACTAAAGCCAGTCGTAATAAACCATACATACAAGTTTATTTTTCTAGTTTGAACGATAAGATGGGATATTTTTTTGTGAAGTCACATTATTTAATTATTTTAAAACTTAAACATTTAGTTGAAAGTGTTAAAGAGAAAAGAAAAAGGGCCTATCCCAGATTTCGTCTGATCTCTTTTATTTGAAATGTATGTGGCTTCACCATAAATCTATTAAATTGCACAGGGTCCGTATTGTGGTTAAATTTTAGTTATGCCAACTGTTAAAAGCAAATTAATCTCAAAATATTTGGTAAAAAACACCAACTCATTGTCTAACTACATTATGCATTTCGTGCTTAAGATAAATACGATTTGTCATTTTGAATGGACCTTTTGTTACTTGCTATTCAAAATGAAAGCATTTGCGTCTAGAATTCAATTAGTTCATCGCTACTTCAATTAAAGACTTACGAGAGACAGTATCTGGATGTAAATCTGAGTTTCAGAATAGGTGGATAAGACCCAGGGTGGGTCAATGGTTTCAAGAATTAGGTCAGAAACAATTCGTACGTATATTTCAAAACAGTTTACTTTTACAGTGACTTTTACTATAAAATTGATACCTATATTATACGCACGTGGTTTATTTAACCAACGTTGAATGTTTAATATTAATAATTAACAGTCCGTAAAATTTTAATTTTAATTATGAGTTTATATATTATACAGTGATCTCGCAGTGTTTGTTTTTTTTTTATTTATTTCAGTGGGGGTACGTAGTGTTTTACATATAGTACATATATTTCCTGCCACCGAATAAAAAAAATATCCCAAACATTATGTGACGCTTTATATATTATTATTTAGTGTATACAAATAATTGCGTATTGTTATATGTAACGCAAAAAATGTGTTACGAAATGGAAAAATATATGCAGGTACAATATTACGTTGTTTTGTTCAAAAACTTAGAGTGTTACTTTAAGGAGTTTGAAAAGTTCGACATTTCCTATAGAGTGAACAATCGAGAATGTTCTTTACTTGTACAATATACATAAGAGTATAATTTAAAACATTTGATATCATATAATGACACTGTTGACATTATTCATAAACTACTTATATTGAATGGTGCTGAAGCACAACCTACTTCTGTAGAAAAAATGTAATTAAAAAGATTAAGTTATACTTTGTCATTTGCTTGCGTAGGTAGGTAGGAATAGCTTTTTCAATCGCATATTTATTTTTATAACTGTAATATTTTTTGCAATATACTATGATAGAAATAAACTTATACAATTCAATTTTATACAATTAATGTATTTGACGAGTTTATTGTTAACTGTCTGTTTTGAAATTTTGAATACACAAGTAATAACTTATAACTTATAAGTAATTAAAAAAATTATCGTACAACATTTGATTACATTTGTTACCTAGTTAAATAACATTTTGGTATTCGATATTGGTTTTCGTATTGAATTATTATATTTATAATTCAAGTTAGTCTACTGATAATGTATAAGTAGTAGTTTTTACAAAAGATATACTTTCTATTTGTAATATATAAAAAATGTACAAAGGTTTTTTCTATAATCAAAAATGAATAATGTACATTTAAAAACTGGCGTTTTCAACTGTAGAAAATGTTGATGTTATTAAGTTGACGCTTATAGGGATGATTGACAATTTAGTATACCTACTGAAAAAAATTCAACACAAATAATACCTTTTTAAAAATATTATGTTTTAAAATTAGGCTCCATGGATGTATTTTTATTTAAACTGATGAGATATACAAGTATTAATATTAATATATTTCATAATATTTATGACTCCTAATAATAACTTATGTTAAATGTAATGTAATATTATTATATATTCAATTTTAAAAATTAATTTTGATACATTTATTATAACATGTTCTAATATTATTTGTTAGTCCTAAAATTATAGTAATAAATCAAAAAAGCTAAAAAAAGCTAGTTATAATATTAATTGGTAACTGTTTTTTTATGTAACAGGTGCCCTTAGATTTGTTGATGCGTAAATTATAAGTTACACTGTGGGCCAATTATTTTCTGTGACTAAATCATGAACATATTTTATATTATCTTTAAATTTTTTTTTTATCTATTCGTTTTTATAAACATATTTATTTTTGTAATAATAATAATAATAATAATAATAATAATAATAATAATAATAATAAAACAGTCTAATAAAAACATGGAATTTATATTGATTATAACCTTTTACAGTTATCAGTTACTAATCGATATTCATGTTGGGTTTTATACTAGCTTTTTTCATTAGAAACCTATTCATTAAAGCAATTATAAATAGTTTAATTTTGTATGCAATATGTTACAGCTGTAAAATACGAAATACGTATGTGCAAAGTCCACAGATTTTCAAAAATTAAGAAGAGATTACTTATATTAAATACATATTAAGAGATTTGATGACAATGTTAGGGAATGAACTCAGGAGTTAAGAGGATATTAGTGATTTTTAATTTCCAAAGAAAGAGGAGATGGATGAATAGACTGGATAATATTAAATGAGTTTAGGTATAACACTACAGCCATGGAAATTTCATTCTGAATACCTACACTCTACAGTCTCATGTCTTGGAATGTGTTGAGAGAATCAAAAGTTTTGTTTGTATTAGTTTGTATGTATCTTATCTTATTAGTGTGTCTGGTAGTGTTTTTCTGATGCCCAGGAAGACTTGAATCATTTATTTGAATTGTACATTTAAAACCGTGTACATTGTAAGCAGCCATGCTCATATTTTGGAGACTCAAGAGATTTATGGCAATCGGTTGCTTACCACCCTTGACGTTTCGTAGTGCTCAGTAGTAGTAATTGTGGGTACGCTCGAGGGCTTGACAACATAAGTATCGACGGACGATATATTTTCTCGTGTTGGGTTTTTCAACCTAACGTATGTATAAAGAAAATATTTAATTTGAAAAATGTCTAAATGATTTTCAGTCAGTTTTAAGTCAACAATCTACATACGAGTAGGCAAGTAGTGGACGTGTGAATATTGTTAGCCAAAATTCCAAGCTCCTGGCTTATGAACTTCAGTTGAGTGGTGGACATTTCTGATAGTTTCAAGGGTCTTGATAATTTTGTTAAATAAAAATGTGACTTAAATTTATAATCAATGTCCGGTGAGAAGTCTAACACATCACCGATAGCATAAGAAGTTAAACCATACTACGACGAACGATAAGATTCATAGGGGCCTCTAGGAAACAAATTTATTGGGACCTTATGACATGTTTTTGAATATAGTTGTGAGGAGTATGCAGACGTTACAGCATATATGAATACAATTAAGTTAAGCCTAATTGAACCTAACAAAATGCATATTATAGATTATCACGATATAGACTATTGACGTATAGTATATAGCAGAAATTTTGAATGTATTAGGTTTAAATCAAATGAAACAAAAAACATAAAATCGATTTGATGCAAAAATAAAACACTATTTTATCCATGACAATGTTTTAAAGTAGTAGACAATACTAGGTACTCGTGGGACCTAAACCAAAATCAAAGTAAATTTATCAAGAAAAATTCTTTAGAATACCTTTCAAAAAGATAGAAGTACTTATCAATATTATATAGAAATGTATAATAATAAAATACTATTATTATTATTTAGAACAATGATTAATGACATGGTTGTTTTATATTATGAATAGAAAAACAGCCTTTTGTGTCTGCAAAGAAATGATTATTTATCAGTGTTTAAAAAAATAGACGTCGCTAGAATAAACGATCTAATTTCCACTATAGACAGTCTATCATGACTAAGGTTTTAGTTTAACATTTTTATTTTCCTTTTAAACATTTAAACGACTCATGAATAATAAACAAAAGGATATGAAGTATTGTTGACATATAAATATAATCTAAACCATATCCATAAATTGCCTGACAGAAATTCGGCACCTGGAAGCTAGGTGACTCGAAGCATATACTCGAGAAAATTGGAAACCTGATAATTAGTGTAGTTTAGTGATCTTTTCAGATATCTAAACGTAGGTACATATATTTTTCAAATGATTAAAGTCGGTAATTTTAATGGTTCTACAAACAAAATATTATATAGGTTACACGATAATTTTTTATCACTTTCGTCTGTTAGGATTAATACCTTTTTTTTTTAAATGTTCCTGTTAATAATAAAACATTAACATTTTCGATTTAAAAATGAAAACAATTTTTGATACAAATCCAAAATATTTCGTTCTCACCGATATACCATTATACGTCGTGCACACCTCAGCTGCATCCGTCAACGACGACGTACATCCACCCAGCGAACAGAACATCATAACAAAACCCATAGCACAATACTGTTCTAATTATTATAATCATCGAGAGTGTCACGGGAAAAATCACGGAGACCATATTGTAATATATAGGTACATGTGTGGTATATTATATTATGTTTATATAGGTATGGCAGGCGGCAGGCAGGCAGCCAGGTACCGAAACCCAACCGATCGCCTTCCCACCCGTCCCGCCCGGCAGTCCACGGCGTGTACAAAACGCGTTTTGCCCGGTGGTGTGGGAGACCGATATAATAGGCGGCCGACAGCGTGAATCGGCTGCAGAGTCGTGACGAACCTCGCAGGCACTCGGGGATCGCCCGTCGTTTTCTTGGTTTTTTTTTTTATTTAAAATCGTTTTTTCGACGCGAGTCCCACATGAAAACTAGCACGTAAACCGTGATTTGTTTTCGTTCCCGAGATCGATCGTTTTGACGTGCGAAAATTGTATTGCCAGTCGAATCGAGCGTAGCTGAGGTCCACACACGATACCGTGTTATAATATTATTATAATCGTATTCACGAGAAAATCGAAATTTCGCGAAAATTCCAATAGCAGAGAAGTTCGCGAAAACGCACGAAACTATATTATATTTTGACATACCGATAACGCCGCATCGCGTACGACATCATGGCCACCTGTAAATCTTGTAACGCGCTGATGAGCTCTCTAGTCCTGCTGTTATCCTGCGTGCTGCGATGTACGGTTGCGGTTCAGACGGACGCACAAGCAATGGTCAGTATGACAATTTATTATTATTGTTTTTTTTTGCGCAGGTTCCTAGAAAACCGTTAAGAATCTTTGTTGAACGAAGATTTCTCCCAATCTTTTCCGAATTAAAAACCAATGTTACGATAATTATTCTAAACCAACATATTTATTTCAAAACACGCATTACAGGGTTTTGAAATTGTCGTCCACTAATTTTTTGAGAAACATAAAATGTAAACAACAATAATCTAATTCCTACTTATGTGAGTAAAATAAATACGTAAGACCAGTTTAATGGTAAATTATTTTTTTTTATTCAATAGGTAACAAATTAATTACGTTTTTTTAACGAAAACCTCCCCAAAAAACATGATGCGCATTGTATTTTGAAATCGATTTTAACTTATTCAAAAGATAAGGTAGGACATTTATTTAGCTCAGAAATAATAAATTATGCAAAATTATACTATACAAATTTAAATTATTTTCTAACTGCTCTTTAATGTTTTGTTTTATAATTATTTTATAAATGTATGGTTACAATAAGTACATACATTTTAGAGAACTTTTAGATGTGTAAAATATTTTGTTATTAGGTAAATATTTTTATTTTTTTAACCTGGGATTGATAATAAATTATGACTTTCCTAAACCTGATTAATATACAATACTTTTTAACTTAAGTGGATCTTCAAAATGAAGATTTATAACTAATAAAGAAGTATTCGAGTTTAAACATTTTAACTGAATATTGTAAATTATGTTATAGATGTATTTATCTCAATTTGGTTACTTAAGCCCTTCGATGAAAAATCCGAATTCAGGTCATATCATGTCTGAGGAAACAATGGCCCGGGCGTTAATGGAGTTTCAATCATTCGTTGGTCTAAATCTGACAGGTAAGTGCGTCATTTTACCTGACTCATCCGAATATCATTAAAGAAATCGTATCAATGTCACTGAACCTGAAAAGTGAATTTACGTTGCAAAATATTTGGTTAGTGTGAAAAAACTTGTCATACGGTATTTATGTTTTTAAAACAAAATTGTTCTATTATGATGATATAATATATAACATTAGGTTATATATTAATGCAATACCTTATACATAAATATTGTTTATTAAATGAAACCGTTTGTAATAATATAGTATACAATTAGAAATGTAAACCGATGAGATGATTCAATGATTCATATCGCGATCCAAGGGCGTGAGCAAGGAGATTAATGACCTTCCTTAACACGCCACTGTCATGGTGTTTTAATCGTGCACCATAATACCTATGTATATTTTTTTCATTAGGTATTCGTATAAACAAAAATATATAAGATGATTTTTTTCCGGTAAACCTTGGGACAGAAAAAAAAAACTCGGTCAAATAAACTTGTCTGACAGGTTTTTATGCGAAAAGTACATATTATTATAATATTAGGTATGTATATGCATATAGTCGGGATTTTATTCAATATTTTGATAATTTTGAGTCATGTGCGTTTCACGTTAAATTCCCAAATGCGTCACTAATATTTAATTATTTCATATTTATGAGATGTACCTAGTAGTTGATTGCCATAAAACAGTTACATTAATATTCTATAATATTTGTATATGATTACTAACTTTTAAATACTGAATAACTAATAAAAATCAAAGGATGATAAAAATAAATAAATTCAATATTAAGTACATTTCAAATCTAATGTTAATTATAATCGACATATTTTTGCGTTCAACATTTTTGTATCCCGGAGCATCAATGATTTAATTCATGTGAAACTTAAATTTAAAATATCCACGTGTGGTTCAACTAATTTTATTTTAAAAATTGTTCGAGTAATAATTAGATCCATAACTCTAGGTATATTTAATACATTTTCATTAATTAATTTATTGTGATTCGTATTTAAAATATATTTTCTATATTAAACGCATAAAACTAAAAATTGTGATGCATTTAATTTATTTATTTATGGCTCATATCTCTGGAGTGAATCATAGGTATAATATGTATTTAGTAAGATAAAAAGTTGACTTTTTGAGACGCTTCCAACCAACTAGTAGAAAATATGACAAAAGTATTAATGCTTTAATTTATTTGACGTAGAAGATGTATTACCTAACTGTTGTTTATAACTGTTTATAACTTCGTAAACTGTCAAGTGAAAATTAATATTAAAAAAATACAATAAACAAGGAACGATCAGTTTATAGTATTTACATGATTAAATTAAAAAAAAAACGATAATATTCAACTGTATAACATTAATACAATTATGGTTAAAATTATAAAATAAAACCATCTAAAATCGTATTTATTGTAATATGATCGATATTTCCTTATGTCAACTGTGTGTGTAGTATGTACTCATACTATTTGAATATTAATTACAGGTTAATACACAAGTTTTTAGTTATTTATTAATCAATCACATTGTTTTTATTTTTGAAGGTCACTTGGATGACGAAACGCTACACTATATGAGTATGCCTAGATGTGGTGTAAGAGATAAAGTCGGGTTTGCCACAGACTCCAGGTCTAGGAGATATGCTCTACAAGGTAAATATACAATTTAACACAAATTATATATTTATAGGGACTTAAATTTTATTTTAAAATTATAATATTAAAACAATAATGGATTTTGTGATAAATACGTACTCTATACACTTAAACACGGAAAATATTTTATATTCAACGCAGTAATGAATTCGTTATTTTTTCAATCATATAAAACCATATTACAAATTACAGTTTTCATATTAAATAAAAAATGAGAATAACATTTGAAGTAACAAAGTTATAAAAGTAACAAATATTAGTGAGAAAAGGTATAAAAATGCTAACTGTATGTATATTAGTTTTATTCTTTGCACCAAACACAATAATGTTATTAAGTCTGTGTAACAAAATATTCCATCGACAATGTATTTTCAAAACTGCCTTGATTTTCTATTTTCTAATTAAAATACTATTTAGTGTTCAAATTTAAATACGTTTGTTAGGTATGTGTTCATGTATTTAATATAATTTTATTAAGTTGTTCTGTTCGTATATGCGCAATATTTAAATATAAAATCCATTTTATCAATTATTATATTTTCAACTGTACAAATATTTTTATTCAATATGAATTGGATTTTTGCATTTAATTTAAAAAACTCACTAAATCAAAGTTAGAAATATTTCGTATAAATAATTCCAATAATATTAATATTTATATGATTTTTTTTTAGTATTGTTATTAAATTAAAGTTACTCATATTTGATTTACGTTAACCAAGTGTAAGAATTGAAATCAAAAATAAATGATTTGTTCAAAACCAATTTTCCACAAAAAAAAAAAATCTAATAAAGACCATACATTTTATATGTGGTTTTATTTTTTTATACTTGTATGTACACAGTGATAGAGTTTAAAATGGAAACAAAGCAGAGCATAAACAAATAGAAAAATAATAAATAATTTTATTTGGTACGTCAAGTTAGGGGTTTTATATTGTCTTAAGCAATAGTTTAAACTGATATAAAATGTACATATGATAATATTTGAAATATATACATAATATAAATATACATATTTATATAGATACCAATATAAAAAAAAAATGTATTTCAAGTTATTCTGAAATAACGAAACAATAACAATTACAATCGAGCACAAAATATACAGCTTTTGTATTCAACACGGTACTCGGTTTTTGTGCCAATAATGTTATTTTGCAACAGGTATTCTGCATGAGTTCCATCACAGTATTATGCGTGTACCATATCTATCTATTATTTTGACGTGAAATAAACGATTGAAAATATTGTTTCGATGACATCACATAATATACAAATTTCCGCATATTATTTTCTACAATAGAAAAATAAATAATTGCACTTAGTCATACACTGTTATAATAATACATGTTATTATACCTAAACGCGTTGTAATTGTTGTTGTTGGTGGCAAAAAAGATCTCTCCCTCCACGCACGCACTCGCGGGCAAACACACACACACACACACACACACACACGCGTGAGTATTTCTTAAACGTTGTGGTCCATATATTATTATTACCTGTTCTTTTTTAACGCGTACGCGTTAAATCTCTTTTACGCTATTTTGTCAAGTTCAATGCGACCAATTTTCCACTTGTCTTGTTGGTTTTGGACAAAGGACGCACACATTCATCATATTGTATATCTATATATAATATATATATATAAAGGCAGTGCGAGGAGATAACGCAATATTACTTTTTCTATATATATATATATATAATATTTGTGTGCGTAAACCGTCCCTCAAATCTGGTAGTGACTTATTCAATGTGTATGTTCTGGGCCACATTTCGTGGTATGTATATACCTACACCTTTTAGAAAATTCTTATATAATGCCCGCAGTTAAATAATATTTCAGACGATTACAGTGTAATATAATATAATATTATTGTACAATAAAAAGAAAAGAAAACTAATTTATTATGTTATTTGATCGAAATTGTATAAATTGTTGCCGAATATAATATTATGTTTGGTACAGCGCCTAATATGAGTATAGACGTCATTATATTTTATCTCGGGCGTATTCCGGACGATTGTGTAGGTACATAATATTTTGTCTAACTAAATTATACCGACATAAGAGTCTTAATAAAAATGCTCCAATTATCCCATAAGTACGACTGATATATTAACACAGTTGCTGTGTATATGCATAGAAATACGCATAATATATTATGCAAATGGTTTGTATGTATCTAGTGTGGTTCTGTCGAAATTTGCCCTTTTGCACCAAATTATACAACTCGGATGTTTGAATATCCGGTCCGATCAAACATCATTATTGTCGAGTATCCTCTGGCCAAAACCGAAACAACAATAAAATAATTGTCCTGCACGCATGCCATTGTAACTTGCCTGGGCAACAATATCATTGTGTGGAATACGTTTACGACTAAAGTGACCACGAATAACATATTTTACAATATTTTTGTTATATTAAATTAATTAATAAAAAAGGTAACACTAAAATATATAGGTATAAAATGAAT
The DNA here is from genome assembly GCF_005508785.2 of Acyrthosiphon pisum. Classification (NCBI taxonomy): domain Eukaryota; kingdom Metazoa; phylum Arthropoda; class Insecta; order Hemiptera; family Aphididae; genus Acyrthosiphon; species Acyrthosiphon pisum. Next base: position 111,262,985 of record NC_042494.1, on the reverse strand, counting down.
ACTATGATTGAACGCGTTTACTATTACGATTTTCGAAATTGATTTGCCCCTGTAAAAATTTAATTATGATATTTCATATAAATGGAAATGCATTCAATAAAACACCGATATTTAGTGCTCATAATTATTAATTTAGTTGTTATTTTTTGTTTTTACATTTTGCGTGAGAATTTTAGTCATTATTTATAATAATAAACTTAATATGAAAACAATGTTACCTACATTTTTTTGTTAATACATACCTATTATTTTGTTTATTTTCTGAATATTTTATTGTTTATGTCACAATATTAACATAATATATTAACACAACAATGACTGTTAATCGATGGAATCTATATATTGTAGGTATAGGTACTTAACATAATAATATTATTCAGGTGATGATGATGATACAAGAGCATAATATAAACAGGATGTAGTGAAAACATAATAATATTTAATTTGTATAACATCTAATATATTATTGGATTTTAACAAACAATTTAATATGAAACTTATACATTATCAATTAAATAAGATTTTAGTTTAAATTATAGTTTTTTTGTAACGGCCTTCCTTAGACCAAATGAAAAAAAATAAACAAATAAAAAACAATACAATCGTTACATATTTCGTCATGAACGTCCATTGATATTATTTCCTATCGTCGTACACGTATGCAATTATCGTGTAATGCCATGACCAATTGAATTTTGATTTTTGTGGTATAAGGCTGAAAAAATAATTTAAACAATATTAAACATTTTTACGCTTGTATGAGTAAATACATTGAAATGAAACGAATTTCCGTAAAAAATCCGACAGATTTGTCGTACTTACGTCCTACGCGTGTATTTTATTTCTCACTATGATAATAATAATAATATAACAACAACAATAACAACAACAACAAAAACGATAATAATAACAATAATATATTGTGTTGTTTTAAAAATGTTATAATATGCTGTATACGTATACAGAACAATATAAATAATGTAGAACTCGGAAACACCAGTAGGATCAAGGAAATGAGACAATATTATATTTGTCACACGAGAATTGTTGGTTATATAAGCTGTGCTCATAATAATTATGCATATTTCGACTTAGCCGATTAATCTTCTCTAATTATTCGGTGCTGTGTGACACACACACAAACGTATTTATATTATATACGCATTACACATGTTGTGTAATATATTATTCATAATACTATGTATAATGTATATAGATATTATAATATGTATTTATAGGTAGCCGGTGGAGGGTGAAAGACTTGACGTATAAAATATCCAAGTATCCTAAACTGCTGGGTAAGTCGGAAACGGACTCGGAAATCCGGAAAGCATTCGACGTATGGTCTGACGTCACACCGTTGACGTTTACTCACAAAAAATCCGGACAAGTAAGTTTGGAATATAGCATATTATCATACATTACTGTTTCGAAATGATTAATGTATAGTATAAATTAAATTTTAATTGTACGTTAGTTTTAAAATTTATAAAATTTCAATAAAATAAATATGGGTACCAATAGGTATTATGCAGTGGAACCTCGTTACCTCGAACTCGGGTATCTCAAAGTTTCTGTATGTTGATTTTTTTATTTCGGTTTCTTGAGACTTTCAGATACCGATGTTCCGCTGTATAGTGTTTTATAATTTTTATTTTAATAAGGTATTTAATTTTAATAGAAAAAATAGTCTTATTTTGTATAATGTTGTAATTGTTGTAGTCATTAAATAGTTTTTAAAAACTGTACAAATATAGGTGCACATCGAAATCAGATTTGAAAAAGGCGAGCATGGTGATGGTGATCCATTCGACGGACCAGGTGGAACTTTGGCACATGCTTTCTTTCCGGTTTACGGGGGTGATGCTCATTTTGATGACTCAGAAAAATGGTCAATAGGTTCATTTAAAGGTAAGATTGAAATTTAAATGCAATTATTTTAAAACTGTTTTATTAAGATTGTCATAAGTTATCTATAGTTACCGATTTAAATTTTAATATTTAAAATTATATTTAAACATCCAAATAGGAAATCCTCTAATTTCATTACTATATTCACAGTATTTTAATATGACTAAAGAAATTGTATGTTTCACCCGTTCGTCAAATAGAATTTCAAATTGACTAGTGGATATATGTAAAGTTGCTGATGTATTATTAATTACTAAAATTAATTATCTCTAAAAGTGTTTTCGAAAAAAAACAATATTGTAAAATAAATAGCCTTTCTACTTCACTTTGAATATTATAACTATTTTACTTTTAAAAATCACCTTTGAAAGCTTTTTGTTTTAACTAAAGATCTTTGAAAAGTGATACAGCTTTTGAAACATTTTTAAAAGAATATTTTCAAAGTAAAAAATTGATCTTAATTAAGAAAAATAGATGAATGCAGATTTTTATAATGTATTGAAACATTGAAATGTATAATAGATGTATATACTATAATAAAATGAGTATCCTCAATAAAATTGACAACTATTGTTGACAGCACAGGTTGTTTAAAAATGAAAAAAAGAATACCTGAGTACCTATTTAGTTTTTTATACATATTTTCCCAAGTACGAATTTTTATTATTATTTCATAATATCGATACACATTACTGTATATGCGTATTCTGTAATAATCTTTACCGGAAAAATTAGTCAATTTATTCGTAAGAAAATATTGTTGTTAAATTATATATATATTTATATATTCTATATAGACCTACGGTACATATGGTGACGTTCACGTGTACCTATATTCTTTTTTAAAGGTACTAACTTGTTTCAAGTAGCAGCTCATGAATTCGGTCACTCATTAGGATTGTCTCACTCAGACGTCCGGTCGGCATTAATGGCTCCATTTTATAGAGGTTATAATCCGTCATTTAATTTGGACAGCGACGATGTGGAAGCCATTCAGGTTGAGCACGAAGACAATAATTGTCCATCTTAAAGCTACAATTATTAAACTAGATGACGTGATTAACATAACATTTTTTTGTCCACCTTTCTAGGCTCTGTACGGCGCTAGCACCTCGGGAGAATCAGACAACGATGACGACAGCACTAGCCAAGGATCGGGTAAAAAGACAACAACGCAAGAACCACCGGGCACAGAGGGCAGTGACGCTGAATTATGCACAGACACTAAAGTGAACGCTTTGTTCAATTCGGCCGCCGGTGAAACTTTTGTGTTTAAAGGTAAGTCCCCCACGTCGAGTACCTACTCCGTTATTTTGTACGTGAATATTATTGTAAAAAAATATAACGAAATCGCGCGTTCCTCTGTACTGCAGGTGATTACTATTGGAAGTTGACGGACGACGGACTGGCTCAAGGATTTCCCAAGTCCATCGCGGGCACGTGGTCTGGCCTGCCGGGCAACATAGACGCCGCGTTTACGTATAAAAACGGTAAAACTTACTTCTTCAAAGGCACAAAGTATTGGAAGTACACTGATACCACGATGGACGACGGATATCCAAAAGACATAAGCGACGGCTTCGCCGGTATCCCAGACAATGTTGACGCCGCTCTTGTTTGGAGTGGAAACGGAAAGATTTACTTTTTCAAAGGTTGGTTTTGTGCGACACGGAAAATATGTAACATCATTTCGTCCACATGCATTCGTCTGCAGATACAAACGAACTTAAATACCAATGACATATTTTTATTTACTAATGATACGATCTTACCTAATAGTATGTGTGTTTCATATTAACTAACCCGATTACCTACGTTATCTTAACACTAAGCAACGACAACTACCGAGTTTTTTTTTAAAAACTTGATATATTTGACATTTCTTCTATTGGATGGTAAGTAGTTAATAAACACATGTATAACACAAAGAAAATTAGCACAAACAATATTAAGACTATATTAATTATTGAGCTTGGATATTACGCATAATATACTTATACCATATAATATAGCTACTTCAGTAGATACACATTGTTTTTCAATAAGACTATTTTTTTTCCTCAAATTAATTACGTTAGCAACTAATAATGTAATTATTTGTTTTTGTACGATTCGAAACAAATACTGTAACTTGATTTATAATTTATAAACTTAATTTTTGTACAATCTATTGCAAAATATTGGTATATTTATATAGGTATTTGTATATTATTATTGCTATCAACAACATTATTTAATTTAAACTGTATGCCTTGAACAGTCATTGGAAAAGTTTTTATTTACTCAGTGACAGAACTGTGAGCTGAGTAGTTAATATAAATCAATCATAAAATGTTTAGTTAGTTGCATGAAATGATTGTTCTAAAGTAAATAGTTAACAATCTACGTTAATTTACTTTTTTATTTCAAAATTATTTTTAACTTTTGTAATTTTTGATTCCGAGCGAAGTGAGAAATAAGTATTAGTTTAACAATGATTTTAATCATTCAGTTGTAATTCATAAAATATTAATCGTAGAAACTTAAATCTTTCTACAGTTTTTTTCGTTTTTTATACAAAATACAATTTCAAAATTATTTGGATTCATTCTTAGCTATTTATACCGCGAACCTATTGAAACATGGTATTAGTTCAAGTTATACACGATATTTTTCATAATATTTGCTTAAGTTATAAAATCAAGGAAATAATAATACGAATATGAATATGATTATAATATAACATAAACTATCTTTAAAAGTATATGCTGATCCACCAGTCTCCTTCGTTCACAATCATTTTTCGCATATCTACAATACCTTTAAAAATTTAAAACATCCATTACAGTATTGAATGACCAAGTGTACTCAAAACCTACTATAAAGCTGAGCGAGTTCCCTTGTTTATTACATTAAATTTTGTATTTCAATTAAACGCTCGAACGATTTCTTATTGTTATTATAAAATAAATACAAGTATAAGGTACTTACCTACATTATTATATTATATTATAGTCTTAATTTTTATAATTTACGAATGCGAATTCAATTACTTTCATGAATTTTTATCTATTCTGTTTATCAACTTGCATTACCTATTGTCTTACTCTTATAGTTTATTACTTTTTAGATAACTATATTTGAATGCACGTATTTTTTTGAATTATGTTTTATTCTCACGCACTTCTCCGAGTTTAAAAACCAATCGATATTAACTTCTGACTATGATTAATTGGAAGTGTAATAATTTGTACTTATTTTTTCTTTATACTGAACGTTTAAAATCGGTCATAAATCAAATAATGTATAAAAAAACATTACTTAAACATTAAGGTTTAACAATACATTTAAAATAAAAATAATATAAAAAAAAACTCAGCATTTGTTGTTTATATATAATATAATAAATATAATTAATTTTAGGCTCAAAGTTCTGGAAATTCGACCCGATGCAAAAGCCCCCTGTAAAGAGCACGTATCCGAAGCCTATCAGCAACTGGGATGGTATACCGGATAACATTGACGCGGTTTTGCATTACACCAATGGCTATACATATTTTTTCAAAGATGAGAACTATTACAGGTTCAACGACAGGACGTTTGCAGTAAGTTCAATACAATATTATTATTATTATTTATTTTTATTTTTAAACGCTGACAAATTATATCGACGTTTTCAACGTGCCCACACCAATTGTTCGTTTCGATTTCCCAGGTCGATACTGCAGACCCACCTTTCCCTCGCAATGCTGGTTATTGGTGGTTTGGCTGTAGGGCTGAAAATAAGGGACATCGGCAAGAAGTGACCGCAGCGCCCAGCATACTCAGACCAACGTGGATGGAAGTCAGGCGGGATCACAAGGGCAATCAAAATACGGATGTTGGTGATCTAATAATGGACGCAGGTAAGGATTTTTTTTGTTTAATGTGATATGAAAATTGGGCTGCAAAGGGGCGTAAGATATTGTAATGACAATAATGGCTGTCGGTGTGTTTTTTTTTCATTTAATTATTTATTCACACCGAGTGTTCGATTACAAGCGAAAGACGCAAGTCAAAAAAAATTGCACTAGAATCTAACGCGTGTGTACGCTGAGATATGCCTTATGCGGGATATTCCGGATTAATGTAATCAACTTTTTAAAATACACTTATAATACTGCTGTAATCAAACACTCGGCGTCGAACGCACGCTATTCCTTTGTGATATTGCCATAATCGAACAATTAAAAATGCACTCGCACAAAGGTGCATCTTTTGTGTCCGGCTGGTGCAGTAGACCGTGTGCATTACAAACGATGCGTTTACAGTGCACACGAGTCGCATCAACGCAACGTATTAGTTATTATATTAAATTGTTTTGGATGCATGGCGATATTATTATTATGAATTTCAAAATGCTCCCGGTGTTTGATTAGGATAGCTGGACGCGTCAAATTTTATTGACCAATGGCAACTATTTTCACATTGTAAATATTGTTATAATGTCCCTTTTCATGCCACAGGAAATATTGTAATCATTGAATGTAATCGATTAATGTATTTGCGTACTTGGGTGTCAGTCTTTTTTTATCTCTGTGAATGGTTATTTTGATTTTATGAATATGCTTATTTATTTATTTTTTACTGATACTTGCGTATCCACTATCGTATGCTAGCACAAAATGCATGATAATATGGTGTTACAAAAATAAAATGTTGTGTTTTGTAAAAAATTAAAATTATAAAATGTTTAAACGTATTTGTATAATATATTATATTATATTTAATTTTTATTATACGATCGTTTAAACTTAATATTATATGTGGAATGCGACTAAATAGGTACTATAGTAATTCTATAGCGAAAAGGTGCACGAATATAATTGGTGTACATTATGTATTATATTAACACGTAAGATTGAATATTATTTTTGGGGCTATAACCAAAGGAACACAAACAGCTCGCTGTTCTATCGGTTTTAAATACAAATTTTACCAGCTCGGGTTTTCAGCGCATGACACTCACGTTTCAATTGATTGCTATTTTGGTTATTATTATTATTATTTTGATATTGTGCGAATAATATTATTGTATTGTAGCTGTAAATATATAATTGACGTCCGTTAACTGCACACGCTTTTAAGATTTCTTTATTAGAAAACGACTTAAAAAAAAATTTGTATTATTTTTTGAACCGCAAACGATAATAATATTATACACTCATCATATTATTGTATATTATTATATTACATGTAGCTGTGTAAGCAAGTGGTTCGGTGCTGAACGGTTCGCTCGCATTATGGATATCGGTATGCTGGTATGCTGGTTAGAAAAAGTATCTAGATTATACCGCTTTGAACCAAAAAAAAAAAGAAAAAATGCAATTTTTTTTTTAAAATGCCCATCAACAAATTTTAAACCAACGGTATTGGATTGTGTTAACAGAAGAAGATAGTGGCCACACCGGTATTTTGAAAATGTGAAACTGTGCGGGGGACCGCATCGATTTATTATATTGTTTGTTGAATGTTTTGGACACGGTGTAATACCTTACCTACACGTCAAGTGCCGAATACAACTACCGAACCTACCGAGTTATTGACCGACTGCAGCGCCGCCGTGCCGGAGGCCTGTTTTTGTATACATCGGTATAACACCTATACAAATATGAAAAAACAAATAATAATTGTTATTAGGATTCAAAAGGCCCTTGTACTGCCTTTAGTATTTATTCCGAACTTTGAATGTACGAGTTCAGGGTCGACTTTCTTAAAGAGACTGAATTTTACACATCGTTATATAATATTATATGTACCCATTTATTTAAGCTAATGTCATTATATATAGTTTTTATAGTAAATATTATTATTATTTTATTGTAATATACGTAGGTATATGTACGTTTGTTTTGTTTGAAAATTAATATTATTCTCATTCCTTGTAGACATGATATTATTTTGTATTTTATTTTAATAATAATAATTATCTCGTGAAACAATATTATGTTGCATTTATATATTATTTAGTATATATTGTTCAACTTTTACAATTTTCGAATGAAATTTGAAATATTGTTTGAAAATATAGAAGATGTAACTACTGATTTAAGTGTATTTTATTCTAGAATCATCGACTCGTTTTTGTAGTTAAAAACAATGAATAATTTGAACGTCTTAAACGGAAGAAAATATTACAAAATACTTATTTATCAATCACCTTGTCTTAAAGTGTATTAACAATGTAATTGTATTAAGCTTGTTATATTATTTAAAATATAGTGGTTGCTCCTAGTAAAATAGATTACAAATATAGAGATACGTCTTTTAAATAATGCTTCTGTCAGATGATTGGTGGATGAAAAAAATTTTCATATATTTTATGGTTCTAAATTTAAAAATCAGCAAACGTTTTTTATATAGAACAATATGCAAAAAAAATTCATATCGGGAAATACAATTCGTTGTGTTAGTATTATAAAATAAAACTCGAAAGCAAGATAAACGACGATGCGTAGGAAAAAAGGCATGTGGCAATTTAATAGCTATGGTGGAGCGGAAAAATATTCCAAGAACCGACGAAGACGAAGCTTAGCCGATTATACGTGTGGAGAGCCCTTTAAAAAAATTGATGAAATTACAAACTATTATTCTTCTTCTTCAAAAAAAATTACCAAGCAATAATTTCATATTCCAAGTACGAATATTATTTTATAAGTTTTATCACGTTGGCCGATAAAGTATGGTTTATTTCTAAATTATGTAATCAAATCAAATCGAAGAAATAAACTACTAATATTACTAATATAATAAATTATTATATTTTACTTCGTTTACTAAACAAATATTGATTATAGGATTTTATTTTACTAAAGAAAAAAATTATTATTATTATTGGGCACAGAATGGAAAAATTACATAAGCTAATAAACTGGAATATATAGGCAATATACGATAAACAGTATTTTTGACATATCATGTATTTTTTTGAGCTGATTTACAATATTGTGTTTTTTTGTAGCAACATCATCTGATTATTCGAAATGTACATTTTAATTAATATTATTAAATACTTTTATTTTTATGAGTTTGTATATTCATAATTAAAATAATTAATTGTGGTGTAAATTAGTATTTTTGTTTTGATTTATCGCGTCATCAGTTTTTGGACAGAAAGCACAAAATGCTGTGAAAGTTTCATCATTTGAAATACATAATATCGGACCTAACGTATTTAAAAGTATGATCATTTTCAGAATTTCCAATAACATTTTAAAACCACGAACTTAAATATTATGGACACTGAGATCAGAGTTCGAGGATATTTTTTCACTTATTTTTAATAATTCTAGAGCTTTGACATTTTCACTGATTAGTATTCTCTGTAGAAATGACATTTATTCCAAACGGTTTGACTATTCATGAAATCTGCAGAGAAATAATTTAAAAATTATTAAAATAGATTTTTCTTTAAGTTGTTTTATTTGTTAAATTAAAATTCATGATTTTTAATTTATAAACATTGTTTAAGATTAGTCACAATTATTATTTAAATTATTTGAAAATTCTGCAGGAATAAATTATGAAAATTTTTTAGATTCTGAGCGGAGCGAAGAAACTAGTGGTTTTACAATGGTGTAATGGTGTTTATTTTATTTTTTTTTTAACCTGTATACAAAATTTCTACCAGAAGGAGTGTTTCGATTTCAAAATATAGTACCTTATCAGTTATCTTTTAGAAAATTGGACAAAGATGGTACTTTAAAGAGGTCATTTTTGGATTTTCTCAATAGTTATTAAATGTCACGGGAAAAACAACCGAAAAATTACGAAAAACCGTTAAAAATAGGAATTTAACTTATAACGCTTTGTTTATCACTATACAAACGAATAAAAAATTATAATATTATAATATTAATTCAACTTACAGGATATAATAAATAATAACGATATAAAATATTTAGACTGGCAAACCGTCTCCGTTCAGCATTGGTTTTCTTATTCAATGATATTATATAATTGAATTCAAGTTTAATACAATCCATTATACATAGACCCACTTGTAACCTACTGTACAGTGGAGCGACATCCACTTACCTTTTTTTTTTTTAACAATGCATTTGCTTTGGATGGAACATAATTATAATATTATTATACTTTGAATATATATATATATATGAGTATGTAGGTATGTGGTAATTAATCTTATGGGCCGAAATTGAAATGGGTAGTTTAAAATATTTAAACATTGCAATTCAAATATAATATAATGTAATATAAATTATAATATTGCGTATTATATTAGATGTACCTACCTCTATAAATTGGTGCTTATAATTTTAGAAATGCGTTTGGTTTTTTTTTTTGAGATTTTGTTTAGTGATTTTGTTTGAGGTAAACACAGAGGAAGATCTAAGTCAATATTTAATATTCGATGCAATCTAAAAAGTAGTTCAAAATTAAAATAAAGAAATGTAGTTACTTGTTACAATAGCATTTTTGAAGCACCGGCTGGCTTGGAGACTCTTGAGTCTTGACATCGAGTCTGGTTTGTGATGTAATTTTTTTTGTAGACTTATTCATTTGATTTATTCATATGTACTTTGAACTATTTATTTTTTCTGGCAATGTCATTTAAATTATTCTAAAATGTTCACAGAATAATAACTTTATCTGTATTGGTAAGTCAAACACAAGTGACTAGACTGCAAATATACTAATAAATCTCTTTTGTGTCCAAAACTAGTAGGTATGATATTTTTTCCTCTGAAATATATTTTTATTATAATACTATCATATTTAGGTGCACATATTTTTGGTGACCTATATGCCAATTTCACAACTATTTGACCTTCTAGCTGGTAATTAATCTTTTAAAAGTAGTTTATATTAGGTACCATTTATATTTTATAACAATAATAACAAATAATAATAAAGAATAGATAATAATGATACAAATATATTAAAATTCAGACAAAGCTTGAAAAGTCCAAGAAGGTAATTAAAATATTTGTATAGCTTTCTGTTACAATCATCATAAATATTATAATGGTACATACACTTACAAATATGTATGCCCCGGCCTGCGGTGTACATGTGAAGTACTACTGAACTCACCAACTGTTCATTTCTGATTCTGAAACATGTGCTTCATAAAAAGGTTCAAACGAGATTTTCTGTAAAGGTTTTCTGAAGTTTTAAACTTAAATATTGAACATTAAACGTTCAGTTTTAAGTTTATATTTTCGTTTAATGTCGAGTGTTATGTGTCACGAAAAACAAAAATCAAAATATGTAATATATTAGATCTAGATAATAAGGTTTTAACTGATCCTTATTTTTGAAACACAATTATTATTTATACCTAACATCATATTATTATACACCAAGTTAACAGAAACAACTAATACGCGTTTAATTTTTACTTAATTTTTAACGTGTACTTTTTAATTTTTAACTAACTTTTTAACTTCTAACTAATTTTTAATAAAAAAAAAATCCAATTTCAATTTACCGCATGGATTAAATATACAACATTTATGTAAACACATATTTAATCTATGTTAACCGCATTGTAATTTATCTTATAACTAATATTATTGAATAAGATATTCTTATTAGTTGTTTATTCTAATGTCAAAAAAACACAAATAGTTCGTTCCTGAACAGGAAAACTCCACTGGGGGCGCCCATCAATGCTACGATATCGTGGTTTTTCCAAACAGTAGCAATCAATAAGGTCAAGTGCTTTATTAAGGGATACATTCGATAGTGGTACATAGACAAGTGTCGCTGTAAAATAATTCAAGTGACTGTCAATGTTCTTCTCATCCCGCACAAAAGGGATCATTAACTTTTTGTAGTATTTTACAGATGAAAAATGCAAAAATTGTAATTTTTTTTTAAAGATAACCATAGAATATTCAACGAGACGCACAGCTGGTTTGCTAAAAGTAGTTCACCAAAACACACAGTCACCGTCTTGTGTATTATCTTGACATCGTTGTGGTGGTGCATTTCCTGAACTTCCGGAACCAGATCCAGAGTTCCAGTGTTCCAGGCGTTAAAGATGCTCAACTGTTCGCAATTGTATTCTTAACTGTGATAAAAAAAGTAAACTACTTAGCTATTTATATGATTATTGTAAGTACCTATAATACGTTTCATATTTTTTTACGTTTTTATTTATATTTATGTATTAATAATTTATTGAATGACCGATTTATCCAACTGATTTGTGTATTTATTACACAATATATTACACATGTTAAATTAATTTTTGGGTTTATACCTAATAATAATTTATTATAATATGGTCTATCACTCTGTCGTTATTTAATTAAATTGTTCATTGGTATGGTTACCATTCACCAACATAATAGTATTATTATTTTGTAATCATATTATTAACGGAGTTTCTCGCATTCTTCTACAACTAAGCACCAATCCTAGATAGAATTTTGAAATAATATTTTAACAATATTTCAGAAGATTTTAAAAACAATCTAACGACGATTCTATTTTTAAAATGTTTCTAAAATATTTCAAAAACATTATCATATCCTAAAATGCTGCGTGGGATGTATTATTAATTGTCTTTAATTAATTAATGTTATAATATAATTATTGTTTCATCGACATTAAATTAATTAAGTCTTCTAATATTATTATGTCGTACATTTATATTATATTATTTTATATTATATAAAAGCCAGTGAATTGATTGGTCACGTATTTTAAGACATATTGGCAAAGTCAATTAGTACTAGTATTGAATTTGCTTGTCATGATAAAATTAATTATTGATTAAACCTAAGTAATTATAAATTCAAAAATTGTGTAATGCGCTTTTCTTATATGTGTTTATTTATATTTGTCAATAATTTAATAGAATATTAAGTTTTTTGAAGATTAAACATGTTTATTTGGATAAAAATGTAATACTGGTTTGAACTTTCTATTTGCAAATACATAAAATACCAAGAGTGTTTGATTTTATTTTTAAGTTGAAAATTATTTAATATCAATTAATTATTACTCGATAAATGTATGAATATATACATAAGATTTATGTAAAATGGGTGTGTTTGACATTTGACAATTCATTACTCATAAATAAGTTATGAGCTTTTGGTGTTAATAAACACATTATTTCTTTTTTTCAGATAATTAACACACATTTTAGAATATTGAATCCTGTAGAAACTCTTCTACGCTTGTAATTAATTAATAAAAATATATTATATTTTTATACTTGTATAGGATAAATATTTATTCTTGCCAATGATTTTATGGAAAGAAGTTGACTTTTTTTATAATCAAGATAAATGTTATAATTTAATAAACAAAAAATATTAATGACTGAAATTTGATTTCGTATTTTTAAATAATATTATATAATGTAAGTTTGATAATATTGAATAATATTATTAATTGAATAAAAATTGAGAATAATTATTTTGGATTTTAGGGGATCAAATGATGTATACATTTTTACATAATATATTTTGTTGAATTTTAAATAAAAATATGAAATAGGTATAACATAATAATATATACTGATTAAAATCTTATTTTTGATTTAACATCGCCGTAACATTTTATTCTTGTTGTAAATAGTAGTTTCTCTGTTATTAGTTATTACCACGTTTTTATTTTTAATATTTACTTCACGGAACCAGATGAAAAATGTGTAAATCAAAATTGCTTTTTCGAACGAAAAGAAATAGGGTTTTATGTTTGGTTACAATACTAATTATGTCCGCACATTGAATGAGTGCGTCTTTCGGTCGATTTTCTCTGCCACAATTTTTCACCGATCGCCATCCATTCCCAGGAGAATACGCCACCTACCTACCATATAACAAACTATACATATATAGTCATTTTAAAATGTAGAGAAAAATACTCAAGTTTAATGCTAAACTACGAAACTTTCGACCATGGCGACAAAATTCAGACACCAACTAAAATTAAAACCACGCACGGACGTTTTACGCGAGTTTTCGTTTCCTAAATTCGCAACTCACCGATCTAGGGAAAACGTCCTGGGTTTAAGACTTAAGTACCAAGTGTATAATTCGTAAACCGTATATGGTCATCCATAATTTCGTGTCGAGAACGCGTGTGTATTATAATGTAATCGATACGACGTGTGTGAGACGGGGCCATATAACACGATCGTGGATGATTTTTTTGAGAAAATGTTTAACGACGAGGTTAGTCGATAAACGAAATTGAAAAAGGTAGGTAAATTGGTGGTGAAAAGCACCGAGAAGTTGCGGCGTGCAATAAATAAAAGAAAAAAAACAACGTGAAGATTGTTACCCAAAATAAACCGTATCGAAAACAGTCCCCGGCTGTGAGTGCAATATTTCGCGGCTGCGTGTACACGTATTGCGTATGATGTGTTGAATATTAGTCGCCGAAATCGATATTTGCTGTTGTACGAATTTTCGTCAGTTCCTCGACGGCGCGACGACCGATTTTCTACTATAATAATAATAATAATAATGAGGACGTGATATAAGTATATAACACGACGGAATAATATAATAATATGTTTTAACGAAGTCATATATTATTAAAATATTAAAACTGCCTAGGCGACGACGACGACGATGAGTACATAAATAATAATATTATTATCGTTGTACACACGTCATGGGAATAAAATCTGCACTGTTCGCGCCTAGGTTTTTGTTTCGCCGGTGCGGAGAGTAAGTTTTAATTAAATCGGGTCGGACCTTCCAGTAGTTTAATCGCCACGCGACCTCCCCCCCTGAGCATGCGCGCGTCTGTGGTAGTTATCAGCTAGCATTAACGACGACGACGAAGACTCACACCGGGGCCGCATACGGAGCACCCACGTCTGGAGGATTTCGCGGACTAGATGAGCGTTATCGTCGGCATTATTATACACCCTGTACAATGTACGCGACGGAACCCCGCGGAGCCCCAGTGACAGGATTTTATCGTGTTGCGCAATTTCCTCCGTCAGTCGGGTGTACCTACCAGCCCTACCTGTATAAAACATTATACAATATCAATGTATATTACAATATTATATCATTTACGTATTACAGCAGTGTTATATTAGTATACTATAATATTATAATATCTGCGTGTGACACAACCGAAAACATAACGAGATTCGCCGTCCGCGTCGAGACTGAAAATGTTTTTTTCAATAATTTTTATCATTACACGAAAATGGCCAACTAAAAAATTTTGTTTTCAACGTTCGTCAATAATAATGTCTAATGTTCTACCTAGGTCGAACAAGTGAAAATATGTATAGGAATAATGGTAGACGGTATCACGGTTAGAAGTTAAATAAACAAAACAATTTAGTATAATATTATAATAGTTTTCTTTTCGGTGATTTTATCTTCGATTAAAACAAACGACAATAGTCAACAATTAAATCACTATAAATCAATTTTTTTAATAGACGAAATATTAACGAATTCTATTCCCACGGCCCATAATATTGGTCACCAGACTACAATAACGACCGTTATTGTAAAGTAATAATATAGTAGTAATCGTGTACAATATTGTATCAGCCACAAGTCGACGATGCCTGCGTATTTTGTTTCGGCAGGTTAGTACAATCACATTTAACATTTAACATTTTTTTTTCATCAATATATTTTGTACCTGACTGTTTCCCGTGGATTTTCCTTGTGCGTGTTGTTTTCATTGTCAAACACGCGCTTTTGTGGCGCCACGTCAATAATAAGTCCATCGTCGATATACAAAACGAACGTCGAAACAATATCGTACGTGGTAAGTTGGTGAGTAGGTACTAAGTGGTATCAAAGTCACAACTATGTTCTATTTCAAATAAGAATGATCACTTTTTTTTGCACACGTGGAATTTGGTGAAGACGGTGTGACAATAGAGTTATAACATAATCTTATGTATACACCGTGGTGGTTTGCGACGTGAAACTGTAGAACTACAAAGATATAGATCAATATTTTTGGGGGTGCACAAATTGTAAAAAATTCCCAGACCCCCATATATTTTACTACCTAACTATATTAAACTAGCAATAATTTCAAATGTAGGTATATTTATATTTTATGTACCTACTATATTTTAATATGAGTGAAACAGTAACAGATTAAGAAAAGAAAATTGTTACAACTATTTTAACATTATTTTTCTGTCCATTAAATTAAATTACTGCTAGTCCAGACTTCAGGATGACGTGGTTCATCAGAACTCTCTTAATTAGCCTAAACAATAATGCCATTAGAATTATTTTTATTCAGTTGAACAGCTTGAAACCGGAAAACCTAGATCGTCTATTTCTTGTTAAGTATTTTTTTGTTTTGTTTTTTTAAATACTAGGCACTATATAGATATTATTGTTTCTTTAATATTAAATGGTTATTAAAAAAACCACAATATTTTTTTAAACAACAAAATTTAACTGTTTACTCGTTTTATAAGTTATAAAACTCATAGGCCGTCCTGCATAGATAAAGAAGTGTTGTTACCCCAAGTTCAAAGTTCTCACTTCAATTTATAATATAATATAATTATGATTATTATTACACAAATAAGTAATAATTACGTATCTGTGACCTGTTCTATATAGAACACTAAATAAGCTAAAGATTATTTCATAATATTAATAATAATATATTATAGGCATTTATAGCTATAGGAATATTTAATAACGAAGTACCTACCTACATATTATTTTATTCCTAAATTTATATTTACAGTATAACTGGCACATTACAACAGTTTTGTATTTATTGATTATTTGTACTTTGAAATAATCAAAATATAATTGAAAGTCTTTTAATTGCTCCAATGAGTAGTATATAATATGATCGTCACCAAATCGGTTATTTTACGCGAAAAGAATAGACGCAACTGCTATCGTGAGTGGGGTGCGGTTGTGAAACATTGTACTGCCTGTGAAGTTTAAACGACCCTCTCGGTAGACGAAAACCGTCGTGTCACAAGGAAACGTTTTCAGTCGATATTTACGTCATATACTTTGCTTATATATTATTATTATAAAAAGATTCGTCGACGCAGGCTGGTTAAGGATAATAATGTAGTCGATAGGATTTTAGTGAAAAATGTACAAATCGAAAACGAAAACTAAATAATATAATATAAACGAGGGGCGACGATTCGTTTTGAACAAATCGAATAGCACAATACGTATCAGTTCATTGTATAAACGTCAATATTACTATACACTCTGCAGGGGGATGAATCTTTTTTCAAGCCACTGAAATTATTTTTCTTTGAAAATAATGTTGTTCGGATTCTGGTAACTGTCTTAAAAATTGCACACCGGATATATAGTACGGTACAATAATAATAATAAAAAAAAAAAAATATACTAAAATTGAATTTGTGGGGCTGCGAGATGTCGGGCTGGAAATCCATGAGCAATTTAATTACTATTGCGTAAGTACCTATAAACAAAATAACGAAATGTATTTCTATGAATAAATTAAATCGTTCGTGTGTATTACAATATTATTTCCCGTGCTTTTATAACAAATATGATCATATTTTATTTGAAATACATTTTTACGTGTGTGAATGATATAAATTAAACCTTTAAAATAATAATAATAATAATAATAATAATAATAATAATTAAATAAAACTTGTGTGTTTTGTTTTAAAAAAAAAAATACTGATGAGACACGACTGTATGACACTGCCTAGTTGGGCCTAACTCGTCTCGATTAACTATTTTACGTACATGACAGCAGCTGTTGTACCTCCTATTGCGAATTATAATAATATTGTCTGAAATTTGAAAACAACGTTAAACAATCGCATGCGAAATACGATTCCGAGCGAAGCCCAGTTGTTCATAAGAGTGTTTATGACATATTATCTTAATATATTTAAAATACTTAGAGGTATATATTATGTATGCAAATTAAACGTGATTAAAGTCTTTGAAACGCATTAATTCGTATATAAATATCATACCTGATTAAAAATTAAATAAAAAAATAAGGAAAATATAGAAAAGCTACACATTTTGTTATCTCAATGTACATATACGAATTACTATTATGATAAAAGTATACATTTTTAGACAGTTAAAATTTAGAGGAATAAAAATTCAAATAGAAAATAAAACAATAGTTCGGCGCACGTGATTTTCATTTAAAAACGAAAATAAAGAATACAACAGATATATTGGATTAAATCGCGGGCACCGGTATTTATTATTATTTTTATTATATCTTTACCGTAGAAATTCACGAGGGAATTTTTTTTACTTTTTTATTTTATTTTAATTTTTATTTTACGATCTCAACCGCGTCTTCTGCCGATCGTCGCGGTAACGGTATATTATAACCGGAACTTGAACAACGTTTCTCGAACTACCTATACACGGAAAAAGACGTCCCCCCCGCACAGTCACAGATATATTATATATATCAGTGCCGGAAAACGGGGGAGGGGGGAGACAACCAAAAGTTTTTTGTCCTATTCAGTGAGCTTAGTAGCGGTGACGATGAAAACTTTCGCACAATAACGCCTAATTAAACACACCGCTTGTGTGTGTGTGTAATGTGTTAAGGGCTTTTCGGATGCGATACGGCCACCGCGGTTCACCGACAATATACGATGAGCTACAGCAAACACTTTTTCTCAGCCTCGTTCCAAAACGACACACACACCCGCCACAACCATTTACACGACTACACTATATTATATATACTGCTGCACGGTGTACAGTCGATATTATACGCCACGACACGTAGTTATCCGTTTAAATAAATACATACTAATAAATTGTCCCGTGGCGTGTTCCATATAAAAACGTGTTGATATAATATGGATAGGTTAAAATTAATTGGCGTATACAACCAGGACTCTTGTAAAAATTGTTCGTGTTGCATAGAACGTTTTATGAAGTTCACGGGGCTATGAATCGAGTACGTACTACGTGATATACCTTATAGCTATATATTTTAATTATTATTTTTTCAATCAGCGCAAAACGATTAAAAGACAATATTTAGCCTAATAAATTTCTATAAAATAAATAATAGATAACTATAATGTATTATTTGATTGTATTCACCAAAACACCGAATGAACGTGTAAAACTCGAAACTAAATTTTCTCAGTTCAGTGGTAATCTGTTCATAATTGGCAATAAAAACCAAACGATTAATTTATATTACACATATTAAACTGACTGTTATTAAGGAATTCAACTATGAGGTTCGGCAAAGCCTTCTAGCTTAACACCATACAGGCTTTTCAGACCATCTGTCAGGGATTAATCACCTCGGTCTCCTGGCTGGTACCTACATAATATAACAAACGAAACTAAATGACCTCAGCGTCTCGACACTAAACGAAAACTTGTATAATATTATACGTTACATATGGATAAAAATACCCCCCCCCCCCTCAGTTAATATTCTAAATCTACGAGTACGTGGAACGTTTCGTCGGTGTGCATTTTAAGGAAAACAAATCCTAGGAAATCCGTCCAGGAAATTGAAAAGGAAATAGCGTTGCTGCCTTTTAAAACCCACACCGAATGGGGTTTGTTTTTTTAAATTTGATTTTCAATTAAAAAAATGTCCTTAATATATGTATTATGTTATTGTGTCAACGTATATACGGACCAATAAATTCAATAACGATTTTCCACACACCTATATAATTTAAATAGTTTGAGCTTATATACTTGAAAATAAAAAAAAACAGTGGTTTAAGCAGTTTACTCGAGAATAGGTGTTGGATCAAAATTAAAATAAGGTTAATTAAATATAACTAATTTTCTTCTGTGTGAAAAAAAAAATGAAAATATTCTAACAATAGATATTTAATTTTAACAACAATAACTATTATAAATATTTTAATATAAATTACATATTTTGTTAAGTCTTAATTGGAAAACATCTTATATAGCATACTGGGTGTCTAGCGAGGATTTACACATTAATATATCTCCTGAGATAATATACATTTATCATAAATCTGTTTTTTTTTATTAGACTCGGAGAGACAATTAAATTAAATTTGTTGGTAAAAAAGTTAAAAATTAAATTTTAATTTTTAAAACAATTGATGCTAGCCATTTTATAGAGTTACATTTTCTGAAAATGTTGACTCTTTTCAACATTTTATTTTTATTGATCTCATGATTTTAAATATTTTTTTTAGTTTATAGGTAAAAATTCAATAAAACGATTTTTGTCTGGGCGGCGAGTCCCCTTCTACGACTAATGTGTATAATATAATATAATATATACACGAGAAACCCTGTATATAGTAAATAATAAATTCCTAGTAACCTCTGTGCGCTTAATCAGAATTGAAAGCTATACATTCATAGTTATATACTATACAAATTATTGCACACATAAAGATTTTTTCAAACAGGACGTCGTTTAAGAATGCGTTTTTATTTAGTTTTAAGATATATTATATTATATTTTTTAAGAATACGGTTTTATGTTTATAAATGAGGACACCGTAGTTGAAATATGTCATATGATATACGATCGTATATACATGCCTTCTAGTATTATTCAGAAATGACACAATCCTATTACATTTATACTTCCAAATTACATTAGACTTACAAGAGAGAAACACAGCGTATTTATAATTATCCAAGACTACAACTCATATGTCGAGTACGCAAAGCACCAAAATATTCTCAACAATCCAAAGGAAAATAAACTCAAGAAAAAAAATCAAATTGTATCACATATATTATGTATACATAGACACTTTTTATAATAAATAGGCATACCTATTGATAAAATACTCCTATTTAGGAAAATTAAGAGATAAAGTAATTAGATTTGAAATTGCTCACTATTCTACTTGAACATGTTATTTTAACATGTATTCATGTTTTTAAACAGAAATGCTTATTTTAAAGACAACAATATAGATAAAATAAGCATGTTATTTAATATTATAATATTTAAGCTATGACACAAATGGAATATTATTCAAATAGTAGTAAATTATTAAACTTTAAACATACATGATCATCTAGTATATCATCTAGTAATTAATACTGACATATTTTTTATTTTATATTTACGAAATTAAAAAAAACACTGCTATTATGCTATATCAAGCAGTTATCATACAATAATTATTATCAAAAACCATCTATTTTGCCTCCATAAAATATTCCAAAGATATTTCAAACATATTATAACTATTATAAATTATATAAATAACACAAGGTTGGGGAACATGGGGCAAAGTGAGGACGCTAATGTCTGAAGACCTGTAATACACTTAAAAATCAATTTTTTCCTTTCAAATTTTGTTCTCACAATCTATAGGTTATGGTTATTGATAATACATTTTTTATAAAAATTTGATTTTTTTTTATGTAAGTTTAAAAGCATGTAAAAAAAAGTACAGTTTACCCCACTTTACCCCATATGTGGGGCAAAGTGGGGACATTCGAAAAAATTCCATATATTTTACTTAATTTTATAAACACAACAAATTATTTATAAAAAACGTTAATATACTTAAATGTATAGCTTAACTTAAAAGAAATAAAATTGTAAATTGTAACCTTTTAAATGTTATAAAACATAAAAAATAATGTTAGGAATAAATTTCATATTTTAACATGTTTTTCTAATCTTTTTCTTCAAACTCAGCGCAAAGACAATGAAGCCAATTTTTACATAATAGATACTGAATCTACCCTTCAACTTAAGTTCTTCCTTTATTTTGTGAATATTTGGGTGATCCCACATTGCCCCAGATAGGTATAAACCACTTTTCCCCAAATAGTTAAATTACCTAGAGCCATTGATTTTATTTTATTTAAATACCTAAACATAAATAAAGAACTTTAATCATAGAATAAACAACATAGACTTTTAAATAAAAAAAAAAATTATTAATAGCAAAGCGCAAAATAATTGAATATATAAATAACAAATTATGCAATTCTATTATCAAGTAAATTATAATAGGCATATTTCCAGTTTTTCATTGATTAATTACAAAATAATCAATAGTTCGATTTAAAACTTCTACTACATTATCTCAGACGACCAAGGAAGACCTAAATCTAATAATATTATACATTTTTTACATTAAATGAATAGATAATACAATGTCCACACTTCGCCCCGGTACCCCACTTTGCCCCATGTTCCCCTATATATAATAAAATAAATAAATAAATATAATCTTACAATTATGGAGGAATTATATACCTTGTATATCATCTTACTTATCTTGCCCCATGTTCTCCTACCTATTTTCATTTTTGTCGCGAAATAGTCGATATTATTAAGCTGAAAATAATATGAATATCTTATGTTATAGTGTATGTAGTAGTATGTAGTAGATGAATAATAATTTGTTGACATAATGCATTATACAGTTACTGTTCTGATAACTTATGAACGTATGAAAAGGAATACTCAATTTTTTTGTAGGTACAAATAATTAATATTTTATTATATTTCAAGAATTTCGTAAAAAAAATATTTACATACTAATAACATTGATTTTGATATAATATTTAAAATATTAATTCATTTAGTAAGTAAGTAAGAAAAAAATTGTTTTAAAACTTTTTTTAAAATTTTAAAAGTTTCGGACTGTTACAATTATATTATCAATCTTAATAAAATGTATAAAAAGCGCATGACAGATTATTCTACAGAAATAATAAAAATATAAGTGGATTTAACGAAGAAAAATCAGTTGACTGAGACGTGTTTGGCTTATATAATTCGTGGATCTAATGTAGCTACATAAATGCTAACATTACCAGAAAGTGATAGAAAAAATAAACTAACAATTTAAATACAAGATTTTATTTAATAAAATAATATTATACACCTTCATAATATTATATTATATTATGCGTAAGAATTTTAAATGTATCAAATCATACATAAAAAATATGTCATAATAATATATATAATATGAAACTAAACATATTATTATTACACCGTTATCGATTTGATATTTTTTTTATCTTTCGCGTGCTATAAAAATATGTAGGGTTGTATATTCGGATGCATAACTAAAACACTACCTGTATAAAATATAAAAATATAGCAAAATTAGAGCAAACATCAAAATAGCCGATTTCCTCCATAAAGCACTAGGTCCTGACAAAATTGAAAAAAATATTTAGATTTTTAGTCAATTAAATTATATCACTTAATTTAACCACCCACATCTGTATCGAAATTATACTGTAATATTATAATACTGTTTTCACTTGTTTCCTTTTTCTGTACATAATGTAAAACGTAATATCAATCACCGTGCAAATGATTTTCTAATACCAAAAGCCAATAATCTCTGTCGTTGCGGCTTGAAAATTAATTTTAAAAAAAATACAATATGCTTCGAGATTATTATTAATAAGGACGTCGTTACAGTAATATTCTTCAAGTGACAAAGACATAATAATATAATATTATACACGAGTTCAGCCCAGTATTCAATTTTTTCACTTTGAATAATATTATTATATTCTGCCACAGATACTAAACTATAGATAAGCAACTCCCGCCATCGGTTGAAGCCCGAATGTCGGTTGGCAATTGTATGGTATTTTATATGGTAAATAACTCAATTATGATTTATAATGTATTGTATTTAATATTTATATATCTGTTATTTAAAAAAAAAAAAAATATTTTACATTTATAATTATTTTACCATTAAAAACATTGTTATTCCTAATAAATTTATTAGAATAAATTAAATGTTTTGCCAACCGATGAAATGGTGGCCGTCACCTTATCAGCTTTATAGGTTAATTATAGGTTATCCGTTTAAATTATATAGGAGTTTTTCATCTAGTGTAATATAATAGAAGTCTGTGTATTCTCAGACCAATGCATTTTAAAGTTATCAAATCATAGTTAAAACAATAACAAATATTATAATATCTCCTTAATATAAATATACAATACATACATGATACATAACAAAGAATTAAACATATTATATTACGCATTTACACTGTTATATCGATTTGATATTTTTATTTCTCACGTGTTTAAAAGTTATGTACATATATAGCCGGATATAATACTAAAAAGCTACCTAAAATATAAATATATAATATTAATAATTATAATATGGACGTCGTAATATAGTAATATTCTTCAGGTTCCAAATAGAACGCAAGACAAATCTTAATAATATACTGCAACTGTACGAGTTCAGCCTTATGAAGTATTACATTTCGTCACTTGGACTAATATTCTACCCTACGTAACTACGAGTTTTTAAGACGTTATCAATTAGATAATAAATTGAATTATATAAAAAAATAACAAATATTATAATATCTATCGCCTCGATATAAATATATGATATTAAATCAAACATTTTATATTACACGCTTACGCTGATATATCAAGTTGATATTATTTGTATTTCTCGTGTGCTTAAAAATAATGTATATACCTATGTATAGTCGGATAGATAACTTAAACACTAATTGTTGTAATATGCCTAATAGACTTTGTAATCACCGATCATTATTGACTATTGTAATACGAACGTTGTAATATAATATTATAGTAATATTATTCAGGTGCCAATTAATAGAACGTCCATATTAATAATGAATAATAATATTATATTGCACAGCCTTGTGCAGTTGTAGGCATTCGATTTCGTCGCTTGGAATAAATATTATATTAGGTATATAATATATATTATCAAGGATCCAAGTAAAATGCGAGAGGCGACAAATGTCGTGAAACGTGCGGCGTGGTCGTTTTTCACCGGGATTCAAGTATTCCACTCGCCAATACGGTTGTGCACATATCGTGTATTGCTCTCGACAATGGGCTCTCGACCATCAAGACTCGTGTGACACCTTGAAAACACGAAAGAGGAAAAAAATACACGCACATATTATTACTATATATACGTTGTAGGTATTTCGAGTACCCGCCACGGGCCGACCGGCAGACCAGAAATAATATTATTAATAACAGAGTAAATTGTACTTACTATATACTTACTATTTTACACTTTATTGCGTGACGAGCGTACCTCGACACGAATAGTATTATATCAGCTACCAGCTGGTTATAAATCGACGAATAGAGTTTGAAACTTTTTTGAAAATCACTAAAATAATAGACGCAACAATGACACGGTTGGATATGACGGCTTTTGACAACACGAAAATATCACGATTTTCTCACGTATTTTAACTACATAATATTATAGTGTAAAACTATATAAATGTGTAACTTTTTTTAACTGAAATTGTTCCTTCAATTGTTATATATTTTTATAGGAACCAAATGAAAAATAAAAATAATATTAGAATTACTAAAATATAATTTTATATTCTTATGGAATTCGTATGAACTATAGGTAAGTGTAATTTGACTTATACAAAACATGATATGGAAATAGGCTTTTTGAATTTCAAAAAAAATAATAGAAGTTTGGTGACATATTTATTAGGCTTGATATGACGAAATAATTCTTATGTATCTTAAAAATAATGTAAATGTTTTAGTTGTACATGTTAAAATTTAAAGAATAATGTATTAATTATAATAATGACAGTCATCACCATTGTCGTAACTATGCTAAGTCAAATTTCTCAACGACTCAAATAAAAAATAAAAATTTTAATTGTGAATATTTTTACGATAGGCACACATTTGCATAAAAACTAATGTCATACTTTCTTCTCATAATTTAGAAATATTGAATATGTTTATAAAAGACGTTTCCTTAAAATTATAGATTTTAAAACTCCTAGTTCATGATCTTACTGCTCAAACAAGATATCATTTTTAGGTTCTTAGCTAAGCGATTAATGTATTGATTTTACAATGATGTGTTTTTTTTAAAAATTTAAAAATTTTTTGTCTGTCATCACTGTTTGGAGCAGTTAAACTGCTTTGACTTTCTTTCACAGTATCTTGTTCGATGGGAAAGTGGGAAATTTTTAGAACATTGGATATTTGATCGATTTCTAATGGATAAATTACTTTATTCACAATAATATCATCATATATACTTATAATATACCATCTTCGCTCAGAACCGTTTTTTTTTATACAATGATATTATGTCATTGAATTCAAACTTAATACAAACCATTACACTATTAACAGTGACCCACTTGTAACCTACTGCACAGCAGAGCAACACCCACTTGCCAAACCTTTTTTTTTTTATTTGTAAATCATAATTATTTTTGAACATTTCGTTATGGTTTAGTAATTTTGACATTGTAATATAATATGATAGCGCATTAATGCGTGTTGTGTACATTTATTTTATCTATGTTTATTTCTATGACGGTTGAATTAATCAGGATTTTTTTCTGTTAATACAAAAAAAACGCATTTTGTGGTTATGAACGGGTGATTTTCATTTGAACAAAATTACATTACGCCAAAACTGCTGGTATAGTGATTAAATCAAATAAAAACTAATATCAAGACTAAAAAAATTTGATCTAGAAAATATGTTTGCTGATATTTTACGGCGTACATTATAATTTATAGGAAATAGTGTATGAAAGGGATGTTGATACATATGTTTGAAAGCCTCACCAAATCAAAAATGTTTGTTTACGTACGTTTACGTTAACATCGGGACAACGCGTTATAATACTAATAATATATTAAAGCGCCTTTTATGAGGTTGGCTCATTTTGAAGAAACAATATAACACATCTTCCGCTCCGTTTACAAATAGAACAACTATATGCATTACAATTATTGTTGTCTTAAAACCCCCGAACTAAGACAAAAGCTATTAAGATGCACGCACGTGAAATCTTGTTCAATAAAGTTTTTGTTTCACGTGTACGTGCAACGTGCTGGATATTTGGTTATACCTACATACTATAACACAGTTACGACATCAAAAGCCAATCAAAATTAATTTAGTTCGTAACCATTATATTCCTGCGTGACATATTGTGATAAGGTTGTAATAATTTAGCTGCGGCGGTTGTAGTTACTATTGTATCGACTGAAATATATTATTTTTCAATCTGTAGGTGCACTGCAATATCAATGGGGTCGTCGCCGTCGGTTGTTATACTAATATAGGTACCTACCAGTTACTAAGGGATGCAGAGAAAATATAATACTATTATTATTATTTAACAATAGTTTTGAATTTATATAATATTGTAATAATATCATGTATCATGTACACGTATAAAAACTATTGATTTTGAAGTATGAAACATCTGATAAGTTTGTAATAATTTAGCTGTGGTGGTTGTAATTATTATTATTATTATTTTTTTATTGATCTAAGATAAAACATTGGCAACAACTTACAGCCATTAGTTGTTGCTTTCATAATAATTACAATTATTTTTCTAATGTATATTCTTAATTATAATATTTTAATTAAGTCGAACAATTCGGATTTTCTTAAAAATAATTAAATTTGGTAGGTGGTGTCTGCGTTCGGTCCGAGTGCTACGTCTATAGTGTTGGGAATGTTAAGTTTATCGAGTTCCTCTGTGTACTGGAGGCATTCTGTAGTAATTATTATTCTATTGACTGAAATTTATTATTTTTCAATCTGTAATAGTGCACAATATCAATACGGTCGTCATTTGTTATACCTATACCTACTACGCGATTGGGAGAAAATATATTATAATGCATTGTATTGTTATTACTATTATTATTATTTAAGAATAGTTTAACATTTATATAATATTATGATATGTCGTGTGCACATGTATAAAAACTATTGATTTTGGAATAAGAAAAATGTGTGTTATTGACATGTAACTTGTATTAATGTAAAATTTCAAAATACAGAACCGACTCAATATAGTAAAATATTACAGTAAAGTACCTTAACAATTAATGCATCAACAACACTTCAATATTATGTCGTTAACTTCTCAAGAGATATTAAATTTCTGTTTATTTTGGTGATAATTATTATTCGTGGTCGATGTGACTGATATGATGTTAACAATAATTCTGCCAGTTTCTAAAATTTATGATTGGTTTAATAATTAAAAACACGCGCTATATTAGTTACAGTCGGACAAATATAATATCATCAATATTAATTTAAAAATAATTTTAGCACACACGATCTATTAAAAAAAAAGGTATTTTCTACGCTACGTAGTATAGTAGAAATGTAATATCTTTATTTTGGACAATAAGCATGATCTATTTTTAACCGTATCGATATAATACGCCATGTTAAATTTAGAAAACTGATATTTTTATACGAATAGCACTCATCGTTATTACTATTACCTAATGGCTATCACGTGAAAACAAAAGTCGATTTTTTTTTGTTCTGACCCTACTTAGTGTTGACTAAAGCTAATAAAAACAATATCGCTTTTGAGATTTTGATTAGGGTTATGATGTAAGACGACAATAGTCATTATTATATGATATGGTCAATGCGTTATAGCGGGTCGTTAATCACGGTTTTGCTTCTCGTGCCACTGTCAGGCCTCTTGGCGTCTTCGTGTTTAAAAAAGACTGCGACACTGGAAAATGGCAATTTGTGATTGTCAACCGTATAACAATAATATATAAAAAAGACCTCATTAAATACAGAACACTCAAGTCTACGCTACAGGGCGTGGTGGATTCTAAGACAAAATATAATTACAATTAATTATCGTTTATTGTCTACCATTCGCCTACTATGTATATAGATATAACAATTTGGATTAATTGTTTTTTATTTAGATTTTATCAGTTTATATTTTTTTTTTGTGTACAGTATAAAACAAAATTATGTAAAAATTATATGGATTGAAAATAATAAAAATATTTACCATGTAGGTATATTAAATGAACAATTTCAATGCATTTTATTACCAAAAAATTTTGATCAAATGTAAATTAACAAATCTTAGGTAATATATTTTTGAAATTACGTATACCTAAGACTTAAATAAATCAATAAGATATTCAAACTTACTTAACATTATTGAATATTTTTTAATTAATTCAAAAAAAATTATGACTTGAAAATACGATTTTAATATAAATTATATATTTTTGTAAGTACCTATCGAATAAAATTTTAAAACTAATTAAAACAAATACCTACTTAAAACTTAATATAACTAATTTGGTTGAAAGTTATATTTTATTATTTATTATAACTAGTCTATTTTAATAATATTAATTTATTGGATATTGTGTAATTTTCCTGAATGAGTTATAAACTGATCATATTCTATGTTTTGATCAGAATACCTTCTACTGGTCTAATAGTAAATGTCATGGTCAATCAAACCGTATAATGCATATAGTTTTGTCAAATGAATACGATGATTTGAACAGATAGTTAATTTAACGTAATATTCTACCTTCCTCCAGGATGCCAATTTCCTGAAAACGAACTAACATCCTTCATATTCTCCCTCAATCACACATTCGTCATTGGAGCCGACTTCAATGCTAAGCACCTAAACTGGGGCTCCAGATATACCAACACAAGAAGCCGTTCCCTTTGTAGGGTCATATCCTCCTCGCACGCCAAAACTATCACTACGGACGCTCCTACATACTGGCCTACGCATGCTAACAGGCACCCGGAAATTCTTGACTTCTTTCAGTCAAACCTGCCAAATCACCTCAAAACTCAAACAACCAACCTCAATGATTCCGCTTCAGACCACACCACAGTTCTATTGCAAATCAATACCCAAGCCCCGAACAAGCCCAGTTTTAAACAAATAAATTGGCCCAATTTCCACAATATCTTATCAAATAATACTAATCTAAACATAAAATTAAAAACTAAAGAAGACATTGATCTGGCAATCACCTCCCTTACTGAAAACATTCTTCTTGCAAAAAACAACTCACTTTCCCCTACGTCAAACACGATAAGCTCCAATCATATAACACCTGAAATAAGTCAACTCATCATTGAAAAACGTCGAGCCCGCAAAAAATGGCAGCACTCCCACTACCCTGACGATCGGCATATCTACAACTCTCTTTCAAACAAACTTAAAAAACTTCTCAAGAAACATAAAAATGTTCTTTACGAATCACACTTATCATCGCTATCACCAAATAATGATTCCCTATGGAGAAAAACAAAATCCCTACTCAGTCACAAGACAATATTCCCTCCTCTTCAACGTCAAAACTGCAACCTCGCTGTCTCTGCTGAAGATAAGGCCGAACTATTAGCTCAACATTTTTCCAACGTTTTCAAACCACACTCTATCCTCCCGGACAACTCTCATCTAGATCAAGTGAACAAATTTATCAACTCACCACTTCCTATGTCTCTACCCGCCAAACACACCACCCCAAATGAGATTCACTCAATTATAAAATCACTCAAGATCAACAAATCACCAGGCCACTATCAGATAAGTAATAAAATGGTCAAAAATTTTCCGGCCAAAACAATCATTCAACTTACCCATATTTACAATGCCACCCTTCGTCTTTCATACTTCCCTTTAACCTGGAGGCTGGAAGTCAGCAATTATTATTCCAATACTAAAACCCAGCAAACCTCCTGACAAAGCTGACTCATACAGGCCAACCAGTCTGCTACCAGTGCTCGGAAAAATCTTGGAATAGATACTCCTCAAAAGACTACTCAAAATTTCTAACGAACAAAATGCGTTACCAGACTTCCAATTTGGTTTTTGCCCAAAACACGCCACTTTTCACCAACTACATCGTGTTGTCGACTTAATCGCCCCCTCCCTCGAAACGAAGAAATACTGTTCCGCAGTATTCCTTGATGTCGCTCAAGCATTTGACTCGGTCTGGCCTGCTGGCCTGCTTTACAAATTAAAAAAAATCTATCCTGCGCCATACTATCTCTTACTTAAGTCATATATCGAAAACAGGTCATTCAATGTTAAAATAGAATCCACCTTTTCCAACTCTTACGATATACTGGCTGGAGTACCTCAAGGAAGCGACATTGCCCCGTTTTTGTACATCATATTTACAGCCGACATTCCGACCACAGAAAACACTATAATGGGTACATATGCAGACGACACTGCCATTCTTACCGCTAACTCCGAACCACGCATTTGCTCCCACCATCTCCAAAACCATCTCAACATGCTTTTAAAGTGGTACAACGCATGGAAAATCAAAGTAAACGAATTAAAATCTACACACATCACCTTCACCCTCAGACCTAAGGACTGTCCTGAAGTTTCTTTCAACAATTCAGTAATTCCCCACTCAAAAGAAGCCAAATACCTCGGCCTGCTACTCGACAGGAGACTCACCTGGGGCCCTCATCTCAAAAACAAAAGGAAACAGCTAAACTCCCGCCTACACGTCATCAGACCTCTTCTCAAATCAAACATGAACCTGTCCAACCGTTTACTTTTATATAAAAGTCTCCTCCAACCAATATGGTCATACGGAATCGCCCTCTGGAGCACTGCCAAACCATCAAACCTTCGGACAATCCAAGCTTTCCAATCAATATGTTTTCGCTTGGTCGCCAAAGCACCTTGGTATATCACAAACGCCGCTTTACATCAAGACCTCAAAGTACAATCCATCAACCACACAGCAACCACATTCTACTCAAGACTTCACCGCAAAATGCAAGGCCACTCCAAAAAATTAATATCCAATCTTCACTCAAAACATCTTCCCGGCAACCCCACCCGCTGACTTAACAGAAATTGGTCTAGAGACCTTATCTAAAATACTACACTTACTTAATTAGATTTAAGACTCACTAAAAGGTAGCTCAACTGCCCCATCATGTCATCCCTCCTCCAATTCACTCATTGTACATAACTTGTATAGATTGTAAATTTTCAATAAACGCTATTTTTTAAAAAAAAAAAAAAACTAATAGTAAATAGAAGTTGAAAAAAAAATTATTTTTATTAATTCATAGATTAATATGTATGTATATTATGACGTATTATGCGATTATATTGTACTAATCAATATACAATATACATTTTAGTAGAAAATTGACTGGGTCGAAAGATTTATAACTTATAGTATTGGTTTTGTCCTAGAAAGTTGGATATAATTCCAATGAAAAATATTGGTATATGTTTGTATAAAGGGTTTACTGCTATTTAGTCTCGTCGAAGAGCTTTGTTCAGAATTGAGACCGAACACGTATTTAATCGTTTTCTTTTGTATTTAATATTTAGTGTTTATTGAGGCCATGCGAGTCTTCCTTCAAATAATGTTTTCAAGTGAAAATATATTGATGTATGGGTAGCTAACCTAACCTATTCATTATATTATACACTCATGGATTTTGCATAATACAAACAATTTTTTTTCTCCGAATCAAATA
Source organism: Acyrthosiphon pisum (assembly GCF_005508785.2). Taxonomy (NCBI): domain Eukaryota; kingdom Metazoa; phylum Arthropoda; class Insecta; order Hemiptera; family Aphididae; genus Acyrthosiphon; species Acyrthosiphon pisum. The sequence continues at coordinate 111,230,812 of NC_042494.1, read as the reverse complement.
AAGACAACTTTGACTATGTTTTATTTTTTATTTATAGGTGAGTTATGAGTAAGTTATATAGAAATTATATAAAACATATAATATGCAAATTTAAGTAAATTATTATAGTTAAATACACATAACTAGTGAGCATTTCCACTTTACTTACAAAATATACAACTTTTTTTAATTATTATACAACACTATAATATTTTTACCTTTTCATTACTATGTTTTTACAAATAACTAAATGTAACTTGTTTTTTCATGTATATTTTATTTGTGCATTTTCGTTCATTACATTCTTTTTTTTTAACAGTTTTAAATACATACAACTATTTAAATATCAGAAACGATTTAAATTATGTTGTAAATAAACTTTTAAATTTAAAAAAAGCAGAAATAAAAATTCATACTTTTGTATACTAGTTTTGGTTCACTTTAGCTTGGGCCATATATCGTGTCCCGTGTATACAATTTTTTCAATAATATATAGTGACTCGATTTGATCATCAAAAACATAAGTATGAGTGTTTCTTAAGTGCTACTACTTGAAGTAACAATTGTTTAAGAAACAATGCCATACGAAATACTTATTTATTTTAACATTGAAATTATTACATAATATTATCATAGCAATGAGACCCCGGCAAAATGCTCCTATCACAGAGGTGTAGCTAAATTGCCTATCCAAAATGCCGTGTAACTATTATATTTTTATTATTTAAATTCACGAAATATAAATTATAAATAATTTAATAAATTGTATTCTTAATGTAATTTCTAAGTATAAAATGATCTAATGTTTGGTATAAAAATATTACAAAATCCTGAACGAAGTGGGGAAAAGTTATTTCAAGTGCATTGCAGAGTAGGTATTTTGATTTTCTAGTTACCAGTTGTCACTTGTTTTCGGGTGTTTTTCAGAATAAGTGAAAAATAGAACACAAAAATAATAATCCGAATCCTTAAATTGTATTGTTTTTAATAATATAAGCTTTAAGTTTTTTGGGTGATTTTTATATTGAAAGAATATAACATTTTTGTATGATGAGCATTTTAGATTCTGAGTGGAACGATGAATGAATTGATTTTACAATGATGTGTGTGTTTTTTTAATTTTTTAATTTTTTAATTAATTTTTTAAATTTTTAAATTTTTTTTTGTGTCTGTGTACACGATAAGTAGTCGAAATAATGCTTCGATTTTCAACTTCAGTATCTTGTTCGATTGGAAAGTGAATATCGTTGGTGCATTCGGGGAGGTCAAAATTTAAAATTCCCAGTAATTTTCAAAAGCGCCAAGAAAAACCAAAGAAAAATTAAGGAAAAACGGGAATTTTTACGCAAAATCGATTTTTCACAAAATTGAATTTGGTTTTTGGTGTAACTTAAAAAAAAAATGATCTACCTTTTCAAAAAAAAAATGATAAGAAACTCAAATTAAATTTTTATGTGCGTTTGAAATTCATATTTTTACAACATTTTTTATTCGCTCGATTTCTCATGTGACAAAATTCTTATTTTATTGTAATTAAAAAACGAATGACTGTAGATACTTGAAAATTTCACTAAATGTTTATATTAGAAATTTCTATACACGATAAAAATTTGAAAATAACTTGACTCTTTTTGAGCTGCTTACGGACATTGTCATTTTTTAATTTTTTTAATTTTTTTTTCTATAAATATCAATAAAATTTTATTTGTTTGGTAAAAATGGGTGAACATTTAATGCAAGGCTCCTGATACATTGTTACAATAGCAGTTGAAAAATATTAAAAATACATAGGCACAATTATTTTTTATAAGCATTTGAAGTTGAAATTTTGACATAATTTATCAAATTTAAAATTGAATAATTATTTTGTAGTTAAAAATTTATAAAATGTTCAACTTTTATATCTATGGATTGAAAATTTAAAACAAGATTTCACGTAAATATTTAATTCTGTTACCAAAAATTCTAAGAAATATATAAGCACAGTTTATTTTTATAGTCATTTTAAGTTCGAATTTGGACGAAATTACATATTAAAAAACCTGGAATAACTATTTTAGTTATTTTGTTGTGATTGTATAATATTACTTGTGGGTACTTGAAACTTCTAAAGTATACTATTATATATCTATGATAGTACCACGGTTTGTTGTTGATGTATAACGCGTTACCTGATTGATATTGTGATATGATTAATTTGGAATTTATTATTAATACAATTTTTTTTTAATACTATAGATAAGTATACCTACCTATAATAGGTATGTCTAATACCTAGACTGACAAACCGTCTCCGCTCAGAATCGTTTTTCTTATACAGTGATATTATATCATTGAATTCAAATTTAATACTATCCATTATACAGTGACCCACTTGTAACCTACTGTACAGCAGAGCGACATCCACTTTTTTATAGTTCATTGGATGGACATCTTAATTTAAATAATATGTTCATGAGTGAGGGCGGGGGTTGTACTCAGTACTTATGGGTAAGACTCCTAATGCCACTTAAATATGGGCTTTAAGAAGATTTTCAACAACGACTTTTGAATTTAAGAGGATTGGTAAATTTTAGGTTAGCCAGTAAATGCTGGTTGAATTCGTTTTAATTAAGATCAGCAAAACTTATACGATAGTGGAAGTTTGTCTAAAGAGTAGACTCGACACGATGGTGAACGCTATGAACATTTATACGGAGAAATCTAATTCAGCTAGAGTTGCTTCAATAATTTTCGTAAGTATAGTTAGATTGATGTAAATTATGGAAAACCAATTTGATTGAGCAGTCACAAGGGCCAACCATAATGAAAATTGGTTAGTTTAGTCCGATTATCCAGTCTATGACCTACGCCTGTGTCTTATAATGTTATGTATGATGTATGTATTTAATATTTATAAGCAATAAGTATTATTTATAATACTTATATTAAGTACCTATTAAACTTGTATACAATCAATGCCTAATTGGATAGTAGTGATTTATTATTTTTTGATGGATAGTTTTTATGATAGCTTAGATTTAAAAGTACCTAATAACTAATACGTAATATTAATCTTTATCATTATTTATCGTGTTTAAAAAATAAACCACAAGTATGAATTGAAATATATGCTGTCTAATTTTGTCATAGAAAAATAGGTACGGAATAATAACAAAGAATTTTGTTTTTCTCTAATTACATTGAAATCATTTGATAGCTGTTATTGTTGAGATGTTTGACTCTAAACGGTAATAGTTTTATTTTTCAAAAAAATATTTTACTATTCTCAAAAATTTATTAACTCTTGGCCGTTAATAATTTCCTTATACGTAAAACGATTGCCTTATACATTAGGGTAATTCCAAGGGAAAACTATCTGTTTTATATAGAAAGGAGTGGCTTTTTAACGGCGACAGACCAAATGGTATAGAATTGCAAACGGATGCCAAGAAACCGTTCAGACAATGATAATGGATAATACTGCTGAAAATTAAGTAGATTTAAACGTTCCTTATCACCCAAATAGATTAATATCATTACTTTCAAACGAAAGAAAACGAGGTAAAAACCGTTGAATACTTGGTGAGATAATAATATACTATATTGTTCACTCCACTAATAAAACAACAAAAAAATTGTATTGAGATTTATTTATACATAAATAGTATTTTTTTCCCCAGAAGTTATCTCAGAAACACATATACATTTACATGTTCATTTGCTCATTTTTTTATGATATATGATGTACAATTTAAATATTTGTAGCACATATTTGCTGTTATCGGACATCAGTGATAAGCAAATTTCAAAAGTGGTTATGTTTGAACTATTATTATAATACTGTTAAAAAAATTATAAATTATACCTGTTATGGCTTAGTATTTTTTAAAATAAAATTGAAAATTGCATAAAAAAAAAAAAAAATACATTTTTAAAATCAAATTACAACGTATAACTTTGTAAAGATAAAATCACATAAACGGTATTCATTATTCAAATCATCTAGATTTATAATTTTATGAAAGAAAAATGAAAAAAAATTTGTTTGAAATATGCAAAATTGAAAATAATTCTTAAAACAAAATTGCTTTTGAGTCGAATTAGATCAAAGGTAATATTCAATTTACCTATGAATTGAATATTGTTAAATGAGTAAGTTTTTTTTGTTGATAAATTTGAATAAATTTTTCTGTTTTGGACAAATATTTTGACGTATACCTACCATATACATGGTTTAGTCCATAAATAGTTCGAAAATATTCTGAATACCTTAAGTTTAAATAATGTTAAAAGCTTGAATATAACGATAGTTGTATACCTACTAATTATTATTATTTTAGTAATTACATATTTTAAGTGTTATTGCAATTTTACAGAAGTATATATTTTTAAAAAAAATTGTTTTAAAATTATGATAAATATTCAAAAAATGCAGACCTTATTTGTATTTTTTCGTTTGAAACAGCAGAATTCTACTTTGAAAAATGTTCATTCTGTAAATTAATTTGATTATTATATTTTTTGGTCTAAGTATCAAATTATGTTTATTATGTTTTATAATATGTAATTACTAATTAATTATTGAATTCCTATTAAAACTATTTTTGCCAAGTACCTATCAAATACTTGTACCGGTTAGATAAATAATCATTACATCGAAAAAGCACAGGATTAAAGTAATAATAAAACAAAAAAACTATACTTTTATAATGTACATAATTATGTATTTGTAAATATAATTGTGTGCCAAAAAATATATGAACCCTAGGTATCGGTTTCACTTGAAATTAATAATTAGTCACTGTGACGATTTGAAGTTATTTGCGCGTCAATATGGATTATTATATTACTATATTATGATAATTCAGATGAACAGGAACATTAATAATAATAACAACAGTCAATTATTATTGACACAATCAACATTATACCCAAAGTGATATTGGAAAAACCCGAGTGGTTTTAATTTGAATGCTGTAGGTACATTAATTTCATAACCATTTAAAATATATCATATTAACAATTATATTATAACACTGAAAGGACGGGTGTATGGACAAAATACGTGTGGTGCCGATGATGAACACGTCACGTTTCAATCGCTACATCAGAATTAGATTACTTTGCGTGTCAAATTAAAGAATCGCGTTTTTATTAAATAAGAAATCATGTCAAAGTCATTGAAACGTGAAATGCTCCTTGTCTTCTTGCTCATGTAGCGAATTCATTTTTGACATACATATGTACATTGTTCGACGTTTTTCAATAAGCGACTACCGGCGAGTTTTATCAGCTTTTCATACCGAGTAGTCAAAGATACGTTTTGTTCACCGATCCGATGATAATAATAATAATAATAATAATAATAATAATAATCAGTGGCAAAACGACCGCATACAGCGATAATAATATAATGATAATAACAAAAACGCATTTCGCATCATATTTGAGGGGAGATAGTGGCGGCTCCGCCCCTATACGGTTTTTCTTTATGCTTATTACTTTATAAATTTATAAATTATTGTTATTATCTGTTTATCTGCTACAGTTAGGCTTTTCACGTAAATTGTTTTCGTTATTGAATTATATACTAAAAGAATTATACGTACTTATGATATTATTATGCATTCGACTAACGCGACTCATTTAAAATAATAGATTTTTATTGGAGTATCTTGGGTATTAATCCCGAGTATTGCAGGATGGCATTGCAGTTCTAGCCACGGGAGAACTACCGACCGATATCATCTTGTCCCCTCGAGTGTCAATTTTTGAAACAGTAAAACATAACATCGCTGAAGTTCGTTATTATTTCCGCGTATTGTACCTACCTACTACTCGATGTGGTATGAAATATTATTAATTTTATTCATACGTACATATAATATACCTAGGTACAAGGTTGGACTCACGTGTACGAATTCAGCTATGACCCACGGGCCGCAATAAAATCAAGTCGGCACCAGGATAGGAAGTGTATAGGATAGGCGGCCGATCGGTTCGATGGGGGGGGGGGGGGTGGGTGGCGATTGTTTCAATTTTTTCTTTTTTTTTTTTGTATTTTCGTTTTACGACCGTGATCGAATGTGTCCAGAACTATCGGAGCCGGGGTAGTGCATGGGCGGTGGTGGCGGCTGATCGTACGCGACTTTGGGGGTGCGATGGAGAAAATATACAATGAAGGGTGAGAGTGAAAGGGGAAGGATGGAGAGAAATGCGTGATAGAGACGGAGAGACAGTGAGAAACGGGCGAGAGAGAGAGAGGAGGGAGTGGGTGATAGAGAGAAATGGGAGAGAGAGATGGGCAGATCGCGAGCGTGGGGCTTGGGGGTTGAAAGAAAGTGAACACATTATCTATTAGAGGTTTTTTTTTCATCCCGATACACCGCCACCACCGCCACCGCCACCGCCACCGCCAACGCCACCACTATTACCGCTTGTTCCGTATATACTCGTCGTCGTCGTAGTGGTTCTCTTTTTTCACTGTCGGCCGATAAAATACTGTACGGTGGCGGTGCAGCGGTCACCCCACGCGCTCGTCTATACAGTATATACAGCACTACCCCTCACGCAGCTACCTTCCACCCCTGCCGACACCGCGGAGTTTCGCCACGCCCGACGAACATACATATACGTGTATGTATATATATATATATAATACACACGTTATATACATATATCAATGTACATAACGTACAAGTACATATATATATACACACGAGTATATAGTAACGGTATAGCGTATAAACCACGGTGGCGCGTGCGTGCGCCGGCGCCGGGGAAAACCGCGTCGGCGGGTCGGCGGAATGGATGAGCGCGCGCGGCTGGGGGAGACGGGGTGCTTCGCACGCGCGTCATATCGATCCGCCGGCGGCGGCGAAAGATGGCCACCGCCGCGGCGCCCTCTCGCGCCGCTCCGCTCTATATATACCCCGGACCCCGTTACGCGGTGCAGTATAGAGTAGTCTCGCAGACGGTCGCGCCCCCACCGGTTTTCGCAAGTGTTTCACGTCGCGGCCGCGTGTTACGCGCGTGTGTTTTGCGTCTCTGTGTGTGTGGGAGCGCACGCGCAGGTGTTTGCGCGTGTGAACGGGTGTCTGTGCTCAGCAACGAGATCGGTTCGCCCGACAAACGATCATCGCTTCTGGAGGCGCACAATAAAATTGCTTCGTACCTACTATAAAAATTATTATATTATCAGTAAAAACGACGATAACAAGTAACGATAAAATCCGAGTGGGGAGGAGCTCGAGTGCTCGTGTAATCCGATTCTCGATTTCTCGTCATTTTCCTCCCCTTTAAATCCTCCGATTCCGGAACATACAGAAAAGGGTCAGAGCGCGCGTTACCGCCGGACGCTGGCGCACCGGCCACTGTGGTCATGACCGCGTCGGCGGTGTCGTCGACGTACGCGACGACAATCGCGGCGTCAATGTCTACCAACGCCGCCGCCGCCGCTACTAACGCTACCGCTGCTGCCGCCGCCGCCGCCGGCTTCATTATTACTCGTGCCGCCGTTGCTGCCGCCGCTGCCGCTGTTACCGTCGCTGCGTTCTGTACTACTACCGGTGCTGCTGCTGCATCGACTACTACATCATCCGACATTACTACCGCCGACACTACGACTACTGATACTACTTTTACTACTACTACTATTACTCGCTCTACTAATTCTAACGCTATTGCGAATAACACTACCACCACTCCTAGTGATACTCGCACTGTCACCACGACCACTACGACTACTGATACCGTAACCATTATTGCGTTTACCGGTGCTGCGACGACTGTTATTACCACTACGGCGGTGGCGGCGACGACGACTCGGTGGTCAGCCGCGTTACGCCACCATCTACACTGATATTATGGGCCGCCGCGTAGCCCGCACGGTTTTACGGCAACGTCGTCGTCGTGTGCGGCCAGCGGACCGCTGCCGTCGCGGACCTTGTGTTGTTATGGTCGATTGTGCGGGTCACCAGCCCGGCGACGCGACATGATCTCTGGCGTCGACACGACACTACAACGCATCACCAAAGTCGTCAAATCGTCGCTTCCCCAGGCAGTTGCAGCTGTTGTACAACATTACCGTCACCATCGCCACCGCCACCACTACGCGCTACCGACTCATCCGTCAAGTAATGATTATACAATGATAGTTTTTTAGTCATTTTTTTTTTATATACAATGACTGACCTAACTTATACCTACCACCGTAGTCGAGTATCGATAGGAGCACCTTTTGTGCTGGAGGGCTTAAGTTTCACGATTGAAATTATTTTTTGCTGAAGTTTATTTTTTAAAATCTAATTTTTGCTATGACATGACGCATAATGTTAATGTGACGATTTTGAAGGTGGTTAAAATGAACAAACAATCAGACATTTATGTTCGCCATATAATTATAATACACATTAAAAACTAATACAATGTAATAGTAACAGTAATAGGAAATTATATAACACTGATAATGATTTCGTAAATCCATACATATTGATTGGTCTTCGTGTTAAGAGGACGTTGCCCATACGTTTACTGTCTTCGCCTTACAGACACACGACATGACAATTATCTGTTCACTAGTTCCAATAGTGTGTTGTTAATTTTAATATTAGAGTGAATTTACCTATTATCAAACTTTTAGGTAAAACTTTATTTGTGTTTGAGCGTTGTTTTTTTTAGATATTTTAATTTTCAAGCAATAAATTACTTGTATGTGAAAATGCTTAAATCTCGTTTGAACAATAAAATATCGAATAAAATCTGACGCTTGAGCACTAATATCTAATGTTCTTAGGTACCTAAAAGTTTTATAATAGTTCAATATTCACTCTAATATTAAAACTAATAGCACACCATTGAAACTAGTGGACGAAGAAATTTGCCATGTCATACACGTGTAAGACGGAGACAACAAATGCGTGGGTAGCATAATAATATCCTGTTATTTACCTTAATTCATATTATTTCACCTTACGGTTTTTTTTTAACGAGGGGGTAGGGGAGGCTTGAGTCTCCAACTATCTACGCCGATATTAATTATGCGGTTTGTCTATATTGTTTACTATATAATACTGCAGTGTACAGGGCATTTTTTTCTCCCCCTGCGGTTTTCTCTTCTTCTCCCGGACACTCTTGGTCACTATACGTAATAGCTTTAGTATCTGAGATCGTTTCGTAACGTTGTTATTCGTTAAATTCGCCTCTTTAGTCTTTTCCTCCCCCATAGCCCCCGCCAGTCGACCGGGCGTACCTCGATCGTGTCGGTGCGTAGTCTACCGGAAACCGCGTTACGGTAATCGTCCGGTCGTCACGCGGTGTTTATCGTTAATAAGTACTTTCGTATACAAAGTGTATAAAATATTCACATATACCTATATTATAGTATGCGAGAATGACGACGATAACAATCCGAGAGACGGCGATTGTAATAATATTATTATTACGCGTTCGTCTCGGCGAGGACGTTCACGTCCCCCAGGCGGCTACGAATAAAATCGATAAGATAATAAAACGGCCCAAGGAAATCTGCAGCCGTGCACGCCATTATCACTCGTAACCGTATTTATATGCTACATATATCGCATGTAGGTAGGTAGTAATACATCATCATAGTAATAAATATATATTTTTTATACCATTGCCATATTAATTTACGCCGTAGGTAACAATAACAATAATATATAAATTATTATTATTATGGTCGTTGCGCACGAACAGGTTACGATCGCTTACTTTTTGTCAATTTTTGTCCACGGCAGTACGGCATGGCATGTGCAACGTTTGCAATTTAATTTATAGTCATCTAACCTATGTCTGTGGTTCCTTCGATATTATATTATGATACGACGTATAGGAAAACGTGCAGCGAGAAAATTTGGACGCGTATTGTGACGTAAGTAGGTACGCGGTTCAAAATAATAAGCGGCTCTTATAGAGAACAATATCGTACCAAACAATATTACTTTCAAAATATGAGACAAATGTAGACAGCGTGTGCAGTGAGCGACAGTATATGTGCGTCGAATATAATAATAATATTTTCCTATCTATAAGTGCATATTATTATATTATATACCTAACAATAATATATGCACACTTACTCGAGGAACCTTTGGATATTGTTCAGACATTGTTTTCAGTAATTCTCTCGGAAACGCTCCGACTCTCGCGAGCCTATACCGGCCCAGCTTTCACCTACCCACCCACCTATCCATCCATCCTTTCATCCATCCGTCAATCCCACCAAGCCCACACGCTACACAGCCTGCATTGCCGCCTGTCCTGAGGTAATCCGTAATGCGATATTTCGAGGGTATACCGCGTAAAGACGGAGGGTTACACGTGCCGATGAAAACGAACCGTTCGTCGAATAGTTAAACACGATGGTGGTGTCATTGCAATATTATATGTGGGTATAGACTGTATAGTGTATACTTTTGGTGGGTGACGTGACACTGACTATTATTATATCGTAGAGACACTACAAATATGTACACTAGGCCGACCACATCAGCTCCCCTAGACGGTGCGGGCGGCATTAAATATATTAATATATTATATATAAATCGTCTCAGACTTGACGTCCCCCTCCCTCCTCAGACGGGTTTGAACATTGAACGTCCCACGCGATCACTGCGACAGTATGTATACAATACTAATATACCTATTAGAAAATATTTTATGATTAGTTTATTAAATTATTTTAAGTGAGACGTATAATAATATATAGCTGGGACGACGATGCAATACGATATCGGTATTAGACGTATATTATATTATTTTCACCGGAATCGGTGTCAGACTACCACCGGCCTTATAAACGATATTATTATTATTATTATTATTATTATTATTATTATTACCTCCAGTCGTGACGGATATATAATATTATAATAGTCGTATTATTATATTTTAGGAAATATTAACATAATATACATGGGTGTATAATATACCTATTAAAATAAACATCATATTATTGTGCTTTTTTGCATTATATTATATAATAATATGACGTGTGTCGTGTATATTATTATTGAACGATGTGATGCGTGTCGATACATTTTGACGTATTAAATACACTAGACATTTTATCTTTTAATGACCAGTAAACATTATTATTATCCGTAGTGCAATGCACATAGTCTTATGTGTCGAACATTTCGTGTATAATATTACAGGGCGGTGATACAAAAAAATTAATCAAATTGACAGGTACAAAAGTATGACGTGTTAATACCGTTTCAAGCACTATACGAATCGATAAGCTGGCGACATCGTTTATTTTAAATTTTAAATTTGATAATATAATTGCATGTTTTTTTTTATGACTAGATTTAATTTTAACAATAGTATCGAATATACGATACGCGTCCACTTAATAACTATTTTTTTTTACTTTAACGATAGCATTGTTGAATTGTAAAATAATAAACACACAAAGTAATGAAATAACTAATTTTTTTTACGGGATTATCAAAATATAATCATTATTTAATTTTGTAATTTTTGTTTCTCATTGTTCCCGGTTACAAATGTAAAATGTAAAATTCAGAGCTCCGATACAGCCAATGATTTATATGGTTACAAAGAGTATTGCGATTACTGATTGGAAACAAACATTGAACGAACGAATATCGACACTTTTTCTCAAGGGCCACGATAAGCACTTTCATACTTATTTTGGTAGATGCCATTTTTGTAGGTATTTTAGATTCTGAGTGGAACGATGAATGTATTGATTTTACAATGATGTGTGTTTTTATTTTATAACTTTTTTAATTTTTTTTTTTTTGTGTCTGTCATCACATTTTAGGACAAGAAAAAGTGCTTCGATTTTTTTCAACAGTATCTTGTTTGCTGGGAAAGTGAATCTAGTTGGTGCATTTGGCAGGTCAAAATTTGAAATTTCCAATAGTTTTCAAAAGCGCCGTGAAAAACTAAGAAAAATTAAGGAAAAACGGGAATTTTTTCGCAAAAGCGGTTTTCGAGAAAATCGATTTTGGTTTTTGGTGTAACTTTAAAACAAACGACCGTAGATACATGAAATTTTCACTGGTCGTTTATATTTGCTTTTTCTATACACGATACAATTTTAAAATATTTTGATTTGTTTTGAACTGTTTAGGGACATTTTCAGTTTCCAATTTTATTACCTAGGTTTTTTTTTCTATGAAAGTCAATAAAACTTTATTTGTTGAGTAAAAATACATACTTGAAAATTTAATACAAGGCTCCTACTATATTGTTACAATGACATTTGAAAAATATTAAAAATCCTTAGTCACAGTTTTTTTTTGTTAGCATTTAAAGTTCAAAAATTGACAAAATATGTAAAAATCACGAAAATTTGCAAATTATTTCGAGTTAATAATTCGTAAAAATTTTTCTTTTTAGAACTAAGATTTTAAAATGTAATACAAGATTCCTTATAGGTTATTCTACCTTTATCAAAAAAAAAAATGTCTACAAAAAAGTCAAATTAAATTTTTATGAGCGTTTGAAATTCATATTTTTACAACATTTGATATTCGCTCGATTTCTCATGTGACAAAATCCTTATTTTATTGTAATTAAAAAACGAATGACTGTAGATACTTGAAAATTTCACTGAATGTTTATATTAGAATTTTCTATACACGATAAAAATTTGAAAATAACTTGACTCTTTTTGAGCTGCTTACGGACATTGTCATTTTTTAATTTTTTTTTCTATAAATATCAATAAAATTTTATTTGTTTGGTAAAAATGCATGAAAATTTAATGCAAGGCTCCTGATACATTGTTACAATAGCAGTTGAAAAATATTAAAAATACATAGGCACAATTATTTTTTATAAGCATTTGAAGTTAAAATGTTGACGAAATTTATCAAATTTAAAATTGAATAATTATTTTGTAGCTAAAAATGTATAAAATGTGTTCAACTTTCATATCTAAGGATTAAAAATTTAAAACAAGATTCCACGTAAATATTTAATTCTGTTGCCAAAAATTCTAAGAAATACATAAGTACAGTTTATTTTTATAGTCATTTTAAGTTCAAATTTGGACGAAATTACATATTAAAAAACCAAGAATAACTATTTTAATTATTTTTTTGTGATTGTATAATACTATTCGTGGGTACTTGAAACTTCTAAAGTATACTTTTATATATCTATGATAGTACCACGGTTTGTTGTTGATGTATAACGCGTTACCTGATTGATATTGTGATATGATTAATTTGGAATTTATTATTAATACCTATTATAGGTCAATTTTTTTTAATACTATAGATAAGTATACCTATAATAGGTATGTAAATATGTCTAATACCTAGATTGACAAACCGTCTCCACTCAGAATCGTTTTTCTTATACAGTGATATTATATCATTGAATTCAAATTTAATACTATCCATTATACAGTGACCCACTTGTAATCTACTGTGCAGCAGAGCGACATCCACTTACCCACCTTTTATAGCAGTTGATTTTATTTTGAATTTTTTTCTTATAATACAATAGTATAATAAATAGTTATAACCTAATAGAAAAAAAAATTCATCTTGTATATTCATGAGTATTTTACATAATATTTAGATTCATTTTGATATTTATCTAAATTAATTCAGTTGTTGAGAATGTAAATGGTATACCGAGTAGTAGACATTTGTTAGTATCATCATTATTTTAATCAATTTCTATCAATTTCTAACGGCAATGACAGTTAATTTGAGTTATTTATTTTACAAATAGTTTTAAAATTGTAAAATTGTAGAAGGCACTACGGGATATTGTTTTCATTATTAAACTATTTTTTTTTTTATATATTTTAACCCTAAATTTTTAGTTTTATATAAAAAATTAACGTATAACTGTATTGCAATATAAACGGCAAACATATTTAAATCATATTATGTGTACCTATATATTTATTTACTTGAATATTTTTGATAACGTCGTTTAGTTGGTCATCGTTTGGAAAACAATTATTTTTTGAAAGAGTAGATATTATTATTATTATTATTATTTTTAGACAAAATAAATTTGGTGTTAAACGAATTTAAATTCTGGCCACGGCGTTAAGACAAAGATGTCATTAATCATTGATATTTTTTTTTTTATTTTTTGTGGTTGGTGAGAGATAGAAAATTCTCAAGGAAAAAACCCATCGTTTTAATGCGTGTATAACCACCCTCTCTTATCCTCTTTTTGCGTGTTTCTGTATATATATAATTATAGTTCCAACTAGCTGGGTGCCACCGGCAGGAGCTATTTCGTCACGTTTTTAGCCCTGATGTGGGCTTTTCGACACCCCCCCCCCCCCCTCCCCTGATATTATTAGTTGTGGGTTATATTGAAGGAGAATATTAGTCGGAAATGAAGGTGTCGAGTCGGCGAATTATGTGCGTTATTAAGTCAAAACTCCCGTAGAAATAGCGGTACCCGTCGACAGCGTAGGTCTGCCACACCTCCACCGATTTAGCGCGGCGTAGCCACCGTTCACTAGCGACCCTTCTCCATCACTATCGCTGCCACAAATTGATTGATGGACGTCGTCGAAGTTGCGTAAGGAGGGTTTGCACGAGTGTGGGAAGGGGTGTAGTAGTAGACTGCAGTGTACGGCGAGCCGTATTGAATCACTGGTACACTTAGGTTAATTATATTATGTATGTGTATGTGTGTGTGTGTGTCAACTAAGCGAAATTGAGAGCAGGGTTCGAGGTCGGGGCCGGGAAAAGATTGGAAATGTGTTATTGCTCATTAATGGAACAATATGGATGGAAAAAAATGAATAAATAATTAGTGGCATACATATATTATATTATTACCATCCGCATATAATATTATAATAATACCACGTAGTCGTGCGCACCTAATTTTTCCCCTCACGGCGTACTGTATAAGTATATTATTATTATTATTATTACCATTATACTACATTACTGATACGAATTATACATGAGCATCACGTAAATAATATATATATATACATTTATACGCACATACTACATATTATAATAATATTTATATGGTATATAGTATATATATATATTATTTATGTAATATATATATTTCATATATTATGTGTGACTATAGGCCGAGGGGAGGTTATACGTAAATGCGATAAGAGCATAATACTCGGTTGACCCGGGGAAAATGCGATGTGCAAAATACAGAGGAAAAATCTAGGTCACCGTGCAGAGCCATCGGTCTGTCGTGTACGCCAAAATCGTTTCTCGCTGCTGCCGGTCGCCTCCCGAACAAAACGCAGTCACGCAGTACCAGCCCTCCTCGCAGCAGCTGGTTAAAAAGTCCACTTGAATAATATGTACAATATACATATATATTATAATATATATATGCGTAACTTTTACCGCCTCTGCGAGTACAATGAAAAAGATGAATTTTCCCCCCATATAATAATGGTAAAAAGATTTCATACACATTTTTAATATTATATACTGATAACCTACATTTAGTTTGGATTTTTATATAGCATAGTTCCACAGAAAGTAGGTCAAATAAATAATAAACGATTATAATATATTGATTGCTAATTTTATAACGTAATCTGCATGTCGGGATTCTATAGATATAATAATATATTGTTTTAATTTTATTCGAATTTTTTAGCTAAAATTATCTCGATAAAGAGTATACCTAATGAAAGATATGTAGTATCTTTTGATAGGATTTGGAAACTACAATCACACGAATTGTCACAAATAACGAAAATATAAATGATTAAAAATCATTATTGAGCTTGAAACAATGCTAATCAAATGCCCAAGAGAAAATAAAGTGTTTTTTTTAATACATTGATGAATTTTGTTTGTATTTTGAACAACTTTTTTGTCTAATTTGTTGTAGACTACAAAGTTTAGTGCTACAAATCTATTGAAAATTAGTTGTGGATATTAAATATTGCCAAACCAGCAATGGCATAAGAGGAAATATCTTTATTTTTTCCTCTTTACTTCTCTAGGTAATTAAGATTATCATTATTTATTTATTTGAAGAACAAATGTTTTTTAAAATTAATTACATTAATATTTTTATCAGTTTTTTTAGTATAGGTAGGTACATAAAATATTTCTATATAATACCAAGAGTAAGAAAATTATAAAAATATTGATCGCAAAAACTTTTTTAAAACTTACTTCTTATAAATGCCTAAACGCTATCTTTGTTTGATTATTTCATGTTTTTTTTTTTTTTTAATTTGGTGAATATATTATTCAAGTTAATTTAAGATTTCTATTTGTTATATTAATATTTAGTATTATTTATGAAGTAATTTTAAATTTGGTTTATTCTAATTTCCACCATGCTTTATTTAGTTGTGTTAATATTGTAGATCTTTTTTAATTTTAGTAATTAAATATTTATTTTATACTAAAAAAATAGAGTTCAGATACTTAAGTCGATTGTGAACATAATCAAGACCGATTTTAGCATTACATCGACCACATATTTTACAATAGAAAACATGTATTTGCTTTCATATAATATAATATAAATATTTATCGATTGGCTTTTAATGGAAAAATTGAATATTTTAGAAACTTTCTAACAGTAGGTATATCGATATTTTTACTACAATTAATAAAGACAGATTTAATAGTATGATAAATGAATTAATTTATGACAGGCATGGTTGTCTATTGTCCATTAAAATATTTTAAACCCACACATATTGGTATTGTATTGTTTAATTTTATTTTACATTAAATCACAATTAAAACTCTTCGATAAAAATTCAACTGCTTTATAGATTTTATAATTTATAAAAACTACTTTGAGACAAATGTTAAAACAAATTTTAAAATGACGATAAAATGTTATGATCTATGGAAAATTCTAATATGAATATTAGATCAAAATTTGAAGTGTTGTATGGTTTTAAGTAAAAATTACCATTTTCTTTTCACTTATCATTGCAATACAGTACATTTATCGTTCCGCTCGGAATCTAAAATTTTGTTTAAGTATAGTTACAATCTGTGAAATAGTTATGTGCAAATTATGCGCTGAAATAATTAGAATGTATTATTCAGAAATATAAATGTTATATTATCTTGCTTTAAGTCTAATAAAATCTTTCACTGTGATGGCTGTAAACAGAATCCCAATAAATTACATCATTTAACATAACCATATTTTTAATTAATTAAAGTTGTTGATTTAGGAAGATAAGTATATAGTATCATTATATATATATTAATTAATATTTTATTCTATTGGATAAAATAATAATAATATGCTATTGCCTATTATCATCCATTTATATAATATATTATTATGTTAAAACAATATGCTTTTATCGTCAAGATACAATTGTCTAACAGAGTAAATTATTAATGTAAAAATATATAAGTAACCAACTTTAATTAATTAAGAAAATAATAATCGTAAATTATTAAATTGATACTTCCTTTTTTACATCCTTTTACTGTGGCATTCAAGAATAATACAATTATCTTATTGCATTCACAATAGTTTTTCTTAGACTGTATTAATTAAATTTATACTAAAAAAGGCTCAACCACAATAAAATAAAATAACAATAATAATTTATACGTTTTCAATTTATTGTTATCAATCATACGTGTCGTCTTGGATCACATTAGGCAATATACGTTAAGTACGGATTCTTATTTTCATGTTACTCATAATATATCATTGTTCATTATAATGTGGTGATATATTTAATATTTATTAAATGCGATCCTTATTCTTTTTTTAACCTAAGATATTTTCTTTCGTGTTTTTACTTTTTGTGTCTTATATATTTTCTCTATTGTCCGATAAATTTTAGATTACTGATCAATAATTTGTATCTCACATCCAAGACCATCTCATAATAAACTCATACGACTCGAAAATCGATTTCCACGTATCTTTGACAAAGTTAAAATCATAAGTTATAGAGTTTC
The DNA here is from genome assembly GCF_005508785.2 of Acyrthosiphon pisum. Classification (NCBI taxonomy): domain Eukaryota; kingdom Metazoa; phylum Arthropoda; class Insecta; order Hemiptera; family Aphididae; genus Acyrthosiphon; species Acyrthosiphon pisum. The sequence continues at coordinate 111,212,927 of NC_042494.1, read as the reverse complement.
ATTCGGAATTTCGAAATTCAAAAGGAAATATAATGATCGATGCTATATAATTTGCTAAATGTCCCAAAATTGAGTATCCTTAATCTTTTTAAGTAGGTATACCAAATTTCACGTTAAAATCTACTTTTAAGTTCCATGTTCCTACAGACAATTTAAATGTATTATTGTCTTTTGGAACCAAAGAATTGAATGTCAATCTAAGGAATTAGACCTAAACATTTCAATTTTGTTTTCAGTTATTCAACTGTATACTTTGATGACGCTTTATGTCTTATCAATATATCTTACATATTATGTATATTTAATTTGCACGACATCGATCTTCGGGCTCATTTCAGGGGCGTCTATTATCCATAAGTAAAAATGAAAACAATACATTTGATTTATTCAAATGATGAATTAATAATATTACACAATCACTGTGCCGACGGTAAAAGTGGCTACGCGTATGTGAAATCCATTTGGTGGCTCCAAACATGCTTTTGTCTGTCCGTTTTGCACAGCTCGAAAGCTATTGCCATCGCGATAAAATTATACGCTGCGAGTCGTTAAAGTTTGGTAACATATTCCGTAAAAACGACGACGACGGTGGTGGTGGTGGTGGCACGGCATCACGCTCCTCTCGGTTTTCACTGAGATAATATTATTCGATACGAGATGTAAGTTAATGATCTGTCCTATAATATGTTTTATTCACTCCGTATACACAGCTCATCAGCTGTTACAGCTGTAATAGTATGTTAACGTTTTATAATTCGTTTAACGATCACGAGGCGATAAAATAGACTGGTCTAATAAAATATTGTACAACGCAAGCGGCGCGATGAAAACACAAACATACTGAATTTTAAACACGGCCTGAGCCGAGAAATACGATAAATCTGCGTTGAATTAAAAAATATTAAAGCAGACACGGTCCGGACGCAATATTATTATTATTATGTGTGTTACGAGTTATTTACTGATGCACGTAATACCGTATTATGTAGAGTTGATTAAACGTAATTGGATAATGCATCTCTTAGTAATAATATCGTGCGCATACTTGGTTCGATTGTTCTACACTGAAAACCATTTAACGACGACACAGTGTTCGATTCATCCGGGATTTCATTTTTACCGTAGTATTCTTCGTTATAATATGATAAAATAAAAACCTATCAATGATTTTTAACCTTAAGATTTTTTTACTATTAAAGTGCACCATATACCTAGTTCAAACAGTTTCTGGATTTTTATGATTTTAAATATGACTCAGCGCCCATGGCTAAGCTGGCGAAAGAGGCCTACAAAAATTATTTATTCCGGTATATTAAGTTTAAATATCGCATTTATCCAACCAAAATGATTAACGTACATAGCATAATATTATACTATATTACAATTATATTATAATTGTTTGTTTGGCAACATTAACTATTTTAAAACGTATATGAACTGATATGTTTTAGCACAAATAAACTTTGTTTTAAATTTTCAAGATTTTATTTAAAAAAAAAAAAAAAAAAAACATAATAATTTGAAATAAGCGGATAAAAAGATATAGTCAAAATGCCATGTTTCTTTTTTAAAAATGATTCAGGAAGGTACATTAGATAATAAAGCATTTGATATAACTAAATGAATAAAACAATGACTATTAACCGTGAACTATATTTTATAATAATATTATATTCGTTATTTATATTTTTATAAAAATAATAGTAAAATACATAATAATAATAATAAAATATTACTTAACTAATATTTGTATCATTATACTAACAACATGACGTATTAAATATAAATATTTTACATACTTAATAGTTGAACGTAATTAAGTGTTTTGGAATATGTTTTTATTTAATATAATAATGCACATTGTTATCCATTTTTTTCAATATCAAATGCTCTGGCGTAAAAAAAATTAATTAATTTGAGTTACTATATCTTACATAGACATATTATACATTTTAACGTTAATCTCGTGCGTTATTGTTATTATAGGTAAGTTATTGTTTATATTTTTTTGAAGAGTAGTTCATTTTTAAATAGCTCATGGTTGTACTGTTGGGTATCATAATATACCTAGCCAGGTATCTTTTAATAAGACAAAATATCGCAATACATTATAGTTACTATGTTATATAGCATCGTGATTCGTATTGTGTCGATAATTCTCCAACCCAAACTTCGGGATCTTATTGTTAAGACAAGAAAACCATTTGTTTTACAGCACAAACATAAATCTATATATTTTACTTTAATGTTGTGATGGAAAAATGCACCTTGATTTAGTTAATGCGTATTTCAATGGACTGAAATAAAATGCGACGAAAGGTCTCAGAAAACGAGTTTTGAGGTTCGAAACACGTGTGTTTGTTTTCATAACAGTTGTAGGTAGGTACGAACTATATTATTTAAACATATTGTTGTCCTCGCAAAAAATAAATAATAAATATACACGTAATTAGAACATAATATAAACATTAAAACACTATCATATTGTGTAATAATATATTATACAACGTGCATAATTCTCTTGTAAAAATTCTACTCGGTTGTTCGAGTGGAACAAATCTCAACATTGTTACGTTCATATAATATATAAATTATATACAGAAGCTTTTGTTTCGTTCACATTCTTAAGTAAACCGTGTTTTGTTTAAATAAACTACAGCACTATAATATATTATATATTAGATGGATTAAAAATATCTCAGACAACCGTTCCACAACAATTATTAATATACTACCGTTGTTCATACCAGTTGTATATCAAAGGAAAACATATATATTAGTTTGATTTTGCCTATATATTTAATATTTAATATTATATTATCTAAATATATAAAATAACTTGTCCTGACTGACTGATTCATCTTTGCCACTGAAGGCATGAGTATGAAATTTGGTCAGCATAGTTTTGTTTTATGATGTAAAGGCCCACTAAGAAAGGGTTTTCCCAAAATTCGCATTTTTAAGAGATCCTCAAAGAAGTCAAGGTAATATTTAAAGAGGAAATTGAAATTTTTTTCGTTTATAAATGGTTGTCATTGATTACTCGGTGTAGATGAGGAAAAATCGAACTTTTCAAAAAAGTACCTACAAAAAACTATTTTTAATAAATCAAGGTGATTTAATAAATAATAATTATTTTATTGCTATTATAATTTTTATAACAGTAATATTATGATCTAAACTCTAAAAGCAATATGTACCTGTAATATATAAAAAAAAGTAATAACACAAAAAAAAACAACACTTGTACGAAACCGAGTTCTTCAGCTAGTATTATATAATATTGGATCGGTGACCGATATTACAAGGTCTGGTTGTGAAAATAATTGCAAAGCGTAGCTTAAATGTATAGTTACAAGTGTAGTCTTAGAATTACACCGAAAAAGTCATAGCAGCTGGTTTCACATCTCCAGACTCGAAGATGTAAATTAAGGATACAATAGTTGTACTGCATGGATTAAAAAAAGCTCTAGTGTTTTCTGAAAATATTGCATTGCCTTTGACTTACCATATTTAACTTATACTACCATATTATGCTTATAATCACTATTGTATTAAATTTAAGCTAAATTTCTTCGTTATTTCATTATAAAAAATATCAAATTATAAATGCTAAGGAAGAGTATAATTTTTGAAACTAATTTTTAGATTTTTTTTCAAACCCAAAGTCTCAAAACGAAGTAAAAAGCGCGAGGCCCAAGACCTGTGGGACCCTGACCGTCCCTCCCTGAACTTATAGGTACGTTTATGAACGTTTCGCGGAAAAATAATACCGAAATGACCGGTCTGGATGAGAGAGTTTATTACGGAGGAATGCTGTGGCAAATAGTCTCAACAAAGCAAAGTTAAGGACAACGGTTATTCTTTTCTCCCTCCGTCCGTTTGACCGGAGGTGATATACAAATAGAGAGTGAGAGGGGGTCAGGGAAGGAGTGAGAAGGAGAGAGTGGGAGAGAGAGAAAGAGAAATGGTGTCTGGTCTGTCAACCATCGTCACCTCCACACTTTACCTCCAGCCGCTACGCCGTACTAACTTTAGTCGGCGGTGCCGGTGGTCGTGTGCGTGTGCGGATGTTTGCATGTGGGTGCGGGTGTGTGGGTATGTGTATGTGTGTGCGAAGTGCAGACGCAAAAGACAGGACGAGTCCGCAAGGGGTGTGCGTTTATTGCCGCGACCCAGTCGACGACGGCGGCGGCCGACCGTGCCGGGCCGAAAGGCCGTGTAAGCGCCCGCTGCTGGATGAACGTAGGTTATAATCCTCCGGTCGGGTTACTATAGCGACGGGAGTATCATCAGACGGGGGTGTCACGTGTGGTTTGCGACTTACAGACGCTACACGCCGTTAATCGATTTACTCCTCTCTCCACACACGCACACACAGCGGCACATGTACCGCACGAGGACATTACAATAATAGTATTATATTATTATACCGAGACTGATTTTTAAACCGGCGTAAATGTAGGCACAATGTTATTTTATTGTTATCGTTTCGTTGCTCGACGGGCGTATTATTATTTTTCGAAAGGTGAGGGAAAAAACCCGTCAAAGCGAAACGTAAAATTTGTGTCACGTGTAATGATTGCAATCATTCTTTAATATTCATCGGAGTCGTTGTCTAAATGTATTATATAATAATATAGAGCTATACGTTTTACAAATCGTCTATCAGATTGCGGCTGCAGTCTGTGCACCGTGCCTGCAGCATACCCAGTATTCGGCCCTACGAATATATTTTTAAATAATAAACGTTTTCCAATCACAATTTATTTTCAATGAATCTATTATAATATTATGTGTGCTAAATAATTTCCGATGATTTAAAATATAAATGTAATATTATAACATCTTTACGATTCATAACTGCTTGACTTGTGGAGCATTAATATATTTATTCGTTATCATAATATTTTATTCTTATGGTCTAGACCACAAATTGCACAATATTATAATATAATAATAACACAAATGTTAAGACATCAGATAAAATGCTTTATCGTTTTATTATGAAATTGTTAACACGTGTTAACAATTTTATAAACAGCTATACAACGAAATATTATTTTGGTCTACGCCAATAATTTCGCTTATATATTTGTAACATATTGTTTATAGTATCGTAGTAATATGGACTGTCCGTTTTGACTATAAAACAACTAGGTGGTCTATAAAATACTACTTGACAGATGACTTTGGTGACGATTGAACCGTTTGACTTGAATCGTTACAAAAAGCATATTTTGAAACAAAGCCATAAACGAATGTATGGATTGGTTTATTGGGAGTAACTAACAGCATAATAGGTATTATATTAAAACAAGTTTTGCAAATGCTTAAAGTAATATATAGGTAACTGAATGAGTATGCAACAATTATAGTTGTTGGTACAACATATTAATTAATTATTTTTGCTATTCGTTACTAGTATTATCTATTTCGACGCTTCTTTAATATAAATATTATATTAGCAATAAGAACAATTTTGTGATATTAGAAGGATCAGATAAAATGCGTGTATATATATATTATGTAGTTGATAAAATTAAAGTAAATAAACATATTGTAATAATATTTATATGTAGTGCCTTTTACATAGAAAATCATTTTTATTAACACAAATTTATTTTTATTTTTTGTATTATTATTAATAATTTCACCTCAACATCATAATAATATATGAGCTTTATAATAATAATGTGACACTTTTTTTAAAAATTAATTTTAAAAATGTAATTTATTTTTAGGTCAATATTACATAAAAACATTTAAATAATAATAATAATATATATATATATATAATATATAACACGCATTTATATGAATATAAACAGAAAATATTTGTGAACAATTTAGGCAAGAATTATTTAAATCCAATATTCAGATGGAAATAACATAAAATATTGCATCATATTGAACTATAAGACTTATTTCAGAAACAATATTATCATCATAACATCCATCTCTATTTGAACATGATCATTATTATTACAGTCGAGAGAAGTTTCACTGTACAGCCATAATTAATCAAGTTATGAAATATCAGTAAAACATTTGTCTAATTGGTTTAACATGTCCGTCGTTAAGACAATATCAAAACACAATGAGCTCGTTTAAGAAAACCCCAGGGTTTTGAATAAAAATGACAGGGGTGCTCAAAACTAGTGTACTAAACCAAAATCAATATTACAACATGTATATATATATATATATATATTTGTTTGTTTCGTCTGCAAAAGAAACGGAGACGGAAAAGTTCGTTTTGTTTAACATCCATGGTATAAGATGGTATTGTAGTCTGATGATCAATAAAATAGTATAGTTATGAACAATGCTTATTGCAGTCCATAACAAAGTTATGAGATCACGTGTTACGAACGTCCGTCCAAAGGAAAAAGTAATAGTAATCCGGGTCAGATTCATACTTGAATCCACCTAAGTTTTGGACTTGAAAATTCAATTACGACTGTTGAAATTTTAAATCTATCAAATATGTTTAGTGTTATTTATTGGTAAAAAAAAATTTATCAAATCATAATAGTTTAAAACTACTATTATGAATTATCATTGATGAAAATAAAATGATACTATAAAAATATAAGTGAATCTAGTAGTTTTGTATGACAGACACTTATAATTGAATTTAAGATTACTATGGAAATAAATTTAACCAATAATTATTATTATAGAACTATGATCTATGAAAATCTCCTGAAAGATTTTATACAAAACTATCTTTGATGACTATAATATGTTTAAGTATTCTATAGTATTAAAACATTTTTTAGAAAATAATATTACAATATTATAATTTGCCTATCGTATGTAATGTTTTATAGTTATTGTGTTTCCCATAGTCAGTAGCAGATATAAAAAACTAGACGTGTTTTATTAGATCTGTTTATTAGAATCTGTTTGTTGAAAATATGTTATAAATTATAATACAGTATAATAAATAACAATACGTGTATGTATAAATAATACTTAATTTAACGTTTTAAACTATACCTATATAATAAATAATTTTCGAAAGCGTTTTTATTTGAAAATAATTTTATTTATTTATTAAATAGAAAATTGTGTTACTTCCTTTATCCCAAACCTATTTTATAGCAATCTGTCTACAGTCTGCATGTATAATAATAATATAAATGATCCCCATTTTTCCCTTTAAAAATTAATTTATTCAACAATTTAATAAATGTTATTACTTAAAGAATATACATGTTTGATGTTTCTACACTTACCTATATTTTTACGTTATTTATATAGTGTCCCGTGGTAATACAAAATTCTATATTTCCAATGAAAACTATCCTTTTTTTATTATTTTTTACGCTGAATTAAAGAAGTTGATTTTTTTTCTTTTAATTCTGACATAATATTGTACAAATCAAAATTTCAATCAGTAGTTTTTGAACTATTAACCTTATGAACATTTGAAAATTATAGTACTTAAATAACATAAAGTATAATATTAGTACTAGTAGATGGGTCGGTAACATATTCATTGGTATTTGTATGTAATCCAGTAAAACGTTTATTTGTAAAATAGCTGAAGTTGGTATGTTATTAGTGAAGGTTATTATACATGGTTTAGTTTGACTCATTTGAAATATTCGATACATCTCTTTTTCTATAAGATGCTGTGTGTCAGCAAAATTCGGGATAAATGTACCCCAATGAGGTTCCCCTTTTGTTGAATATCCATCAACCCTCGTGTCACAGTTTTCTCTTCTCACAGTCTTCTGATATGAAAGTGAAGGGAGGAATTTTGATGTTTTTATACGCTTTTTGTCGTTCTTAACGACATAATAACGTTCTTTCAAAGAAAAAAAAATATAGAAAGTTTAAGATTAATAGTTAGTTTGTATTTGAAAAAAAAAAAATATATTTTTAGTCAAAACCCTGAGTCAACTAATGTTTTTAATTTTAACCAACCTTAATTAATATAAAAAAAGTTTAAATAATTATACACTTTTTTTTAATCTTAGGTTTAGATTTAATAATGATTATCATATTAATATTTAATATAATTACATCATAGTAATTAAACAAATAATTATGGTAATAAAATTGACTTTCCAAACTATTTTTATTTTTAAACTTATTTAATTTTTGTAAATAATTATAATTATATTGACTGTTTAACCAATAACTATTACTCAACATTTCTAGTTTCTAAAGTAAAAATAATATCGTCATGAAATTAATAAATAAAGCATAAATTCCATTTACAAAGCCTACAAAAGAAAATATTAGGTTTTTAAATTATGTAGTACCTTTGCATTAAAATGTCAAGACTTTGTAAGTACTGAAAATATCAAAATTAACCTTAAAATAAAACTGCTGTAATAGAATTACAAATTGCATGGTGTTTTGTAAATATTTCACAAAGTAATGGAATGTTTACAAATTGTATAACTAATTTAAATTCTGCCCAAGTATTACAGTTACATTTTTTATATCAAAATACATTTTTTATTCACTTTTTTTTATCCTTTTATTCTTTTATTCCTTCAACTTTTCAGACTAAAAATATTAAATATTATTTTACTTGACAATTTATCAAAAACTCATTATTGATTAGTATATTTTAATAAAAAAAATTGATTGGATTTGATTCGCTAATGGTAAATCGTGCATAATAGTATTTTATAGTTATATGAAATCTTTGGAATATTAATATTTATGCTTCAGCATGTTTCCTAAATAGTTTTAACTTTTCAAGACCTTAAGGTATACAATTATACAATTGTACCTATAGGTAATGTTAAACATTTGAACATGAAGAAAAAGAGTACTTATTTAAGATTTGGACTACACATGTATTTTAATCGCATAAATTGTTTAGGATCAGGACCAAAATCTTTTTTAAATTTATTTTTTTATTTTCATCAAAATCATACTTTTTCCATCAAAATGAATACATTAGTATTTATCAGTTATTTCATTGTTATGTTAGACATTTTTATATTTATTGTGACCTTATTTCAGTTTATTGACGTCTTAAAGAATAATTAATTGGCATCTTATTGTTTTATAATTTTGCGTGACATAGTTATATTATTTTGGCAAAATATTATTCTGAGCTATAAAGCTATAAAACAAATAGATCACCCTAAAGTTTTAAATAAATATCATGTATGATATCGAGTTTCAGTGTTATGCTTTCAAAAAAGGCAAGCGTACAATATTTATTGCTGTTTCATTAATTATCTACCTTTATGCATTTTGTTTAATTTAAGATTACAGACAGGACCAATATTTACAATTATTATTGTTTTTTTTTTAAAAATAATACATTAATGTATTTAATCTATATAATTTAATTCTGTCACCCAATATGTGTATGGAAAACATACTTTAGCAATTACGTTAATAAACATTGGTCATAAATATAACCCTAATGGTCATTATCTTTTAAAATATGATGGTATCGCGAAATAATTATTTTTTTATGTGTTACGCATTAAACTTTTTGGGCGTATAAAGTTGATAATATATGCACCTAATAATCACTAATAGACTTTTTTAATTTCTCAACATTTCTAAAAAAACAAAATATATAGTTTTCAATTTAAGATTATAATTGCACATTATGTGAAAACAATTTAAGCTAATTATGTGTTTAAAATGTAATTTTATTTTTATAAACAATTTTGAATTGGTAACATTTTAGTATTTTTATTGGTTAAGTTGAAGTAAATATGGTCGAATACTTTACATATTATATCATACTACAATAACCAAAATAATGTATAAAATAATCAGATTCTACTTGACTAAATGTCTAAGGTAGACGAATAAGGAAATCTACCTTTACTATTGTATTTGTGTTATCTACGGCTGATATTAATTAATCCTCTGATTTAAATTAAAAAAGAAGAAATGTTTTAGAAATAGTAATATTAGAATATACTACTAAAAAGTAAAATGTATTCAATTTTATTCGAAATAATGTAACCATTCTTCGTTTGACTAAACGATTTAGTTACATAAAAAAGTATATCCAATTTATAGAAATACCAATATTGTTATGATTCCTTTGTTTAATAATTGTAATACTGTTTTTAAATATAAATTCATATTTGAAAACCGTATTAATTTAATTATATTTTAAGTAATAATTGTTGGTTTTAAAAGGGAGTTTTTAAACATTAAGTCTGTGTCACGGCTGTACCTTTTAATGTTAACAAATCAAACTGTTATTTATTAGCATTGTGAATTTGAACTTTTGATAATAATGTTTCACCAAGTATAATAAATATTAATTAAGAGAAACATTTATGTTTTCTTATTGTTGGAACGTGCTTATGTTTTAGTAAATACATTTATACCCATTAAATAATTTTTAATGAATTAATTATACTAATAATTATGATTATTTAATACTAATAATATTCAGAATACTATGTTTACTCATTTATTATTATGTATCTATATTAAATAGGTAAGTAATGTATTGCATAAAATTATAGATAAATCAAATTTAATATTTAGTACGTCCCAGAAAAATAATGTTTATCGCTTTATAATATTGTCTATGGTAACAGTTTCTATTTTTGAGATTTTATACTGAAGTAAGGGAGTTATATTATTACAATCTTATACACATGTTGGTACCTACAAAGAATATTGAAAATGAAATTTTCAAATATGAATTATTATAATATAGCATAAATACTAGTCAAATATGAGTTGAAAAAGTCACAGTTAAAAAAAAGTTCACTGAAAAAAAAAATTAGTCATGAAAACAATAAGCTCCCTCTTACGTTGATGCATAGATGAACAGAAGGTACGGTATTCGAGTACAATTTACAGCGTCACTATTTGCCATTGTGTGTGGAGCTTAGAAAATGCGATGGTAGTCGAGTGAGTATGGGGGAGGAAAATAGAGTAAGAGAAAAATAGATGGACAGATAGGGTAAGAAATAGTGAGTAAGCGTGAGAGAGATGGAGAGGAGAAAAAAAGGTAAAGATAAAACGAGTGCCGACCTCTTGAACTCCGATCGACACCCGTCACGCCTTTGTCAGACTATAAGAGTCTGTACTCTGTAGTCGTAAGCCCACTTTAGCATGTGCCTTCCAGTGTTATTTTCCGGTCTCCATGATCCCCGAGTGGCAGGCAAACCTATCTAAAAGATGAGGTGAAGGGATATATATCACGGACAGATGAGAAAAATAGTAAGCGAAAAATAGTAGAGTGAAAGAGTAAAAGAATAAAAGGAAGGGGACAGGGAATAAAAAAGGAGGAATAAAAATAAAATAATGTCAAGTTTTAATTGAAAAAGTTTAAACGTTAAGGAATCGTCTCACATTTTCTCAGTGTAATCAATATTATAATGAACGCACGTGTCTCTGCAAAGGACAATAAATGCATAAAAGACTTTTGTTAATTTTGTGGACTGGGTAGTTTTTTTGGCAATATTATACATTTATAGGCACCATTTATTAGGTGTAATGTGGTTTTTAATCTCATTGATGAAATGTTGACTGATATAGTAGCTACTGATCACAGTTCACTATTGCTGTGCACAATGTTAATAATTTAACGATTCAATGGACAATTTGAATTTTCAAATTTTTTTTGTACGTCTATATTTTTAGCTACCTTTTTTCCGATAAATACTGTGCCTATTTGACTTACATAAAGTTCACACCGTTTAAGAATCACTGATTTATTGCTCGAATAGCAGATTATTCCCTTCAGTAAACACTTGGTTTTATGTCATCTGCAAATGACACTATAAACTCCATTCCTCTTGTCATCTTGCCTTTTCTCAACACAGCTCCGCGCATATACCTACATTATTATGTAAAGTACGCGTGACAAAACAATCTTCGGATACTCTTGGGGGTATTTTATATATAACACGTACTTTCTATATAAGTATTTTTTTATCAATACCTCGACAGAAATAAAATTAAATAACGCGAAATATATTTTGTCCCGTTCGTTTTTAATAAGCGCATATTAATGCCTATATTATTTTGTTCTTTGTTTTCAACTATTACGTTTTCGTTTTTTCATTTTTTTCTCGTTCAATGTCATTATACACTTTTCCAATACTGCAGGTATAATACATTGTAACCTCATTTGATCATATTATATTATCAATATATAATTATTTTTAATAATTTAAAATAGAAAACTATAACCTATTCTAAAAATTGTATGTCTTCATTTTTTAAATTACACTATTTAAATGTAATTTAACAGACAAGTGTTTCTTTTAATACAGATTTAAATATTTATTTCGAATGCTTCAACATAAGTATTATGTTAATAAAATAGATATTAATTATTCAATGTATCGATAAAAAAATATTAAAAAGTTAAGCTTTAGTAATCCGAATATTTTAAGATGATATACCTAATTAATTGATGTTCATACAAACATAAATAATTAAGTTAAATCAAATTACTGAAATTAATGTTAGTTTTTATATTTGAACTTAGCCATAACCACGCAACAATAAATCTAGGTTTGAAATAAAATATAATATTATGTTTCTAAGTTATGTTAATGATAAATTACTAATAACAACAAGGGTGTACTTTTAAAGTTAGGTCTATGTTACCGCACAAAAGAAATGAAGTTTTATTTTTTTAATTAATTTAAAATTATTAAGGATACATAATATTACAATAATATAACTACAAGTATTTTATTACTTCGTATATTTTTTTACTAAATAAAATATAATCCCCTCCCTTTCTATTTGTACGTTCCTCCGTTTGTAATAGCTGCCAAGATTTTCATGACGATGATTGATGGGCAGAATTTAAAATATCATAAACCGACGAACATCAAACATGTTGTGGATGGGTGACCCTCCAAAGAAACGTCTCCATATAAAGAAATAACAAGAAGGGAAGTTAAATTGAAATGTATATATCATCCGATTTTACTTTATATGTTTTGAAAATATTTCTGTAAAAATATCCGATGGGCGAAATTTAATTTTTTTTCCTTTAACTATTGCGCAATACAAAAGTTAAGGTCATACGAATATAACAATATTCAAATATTACATGAATATACGCATTTAAATATTTGTATTACGTGATTTTACATATTTATCTATGAATAAAACCTACCATTAAGAATTACACCACCAATTCATTGGAATAGTATACGAACCTACAATAATTATAATTATTATTCGCAAACGGTCGGATGTGAATGTGATCAATACCTCAAGTGCTCGAATGTGCATAGGAACCTAATGACTAATGAGTAATTACAATGTTTGACTATAATAGTTCACTAGTCACTACATATATATTATAATAAATTATGAACACGAGACATATTATTATGGAGTTTGTGTTTTGAGACGAATCAAATAATAAATTATCGCTGTGTATACAATAGGTTAACCTGCTATACTATAATAGTAGTCGTCAGTGTATTTGAATAATGCTATTGTTTAAATTACAGTGTCACGCGATTATATCGGATACCATCGTGTTTTACGACCTCTCGGGAAATTAGGTTGAGTAAAAAAAAAAATTAAAACACACGTATGCAATTGAAAAAAAATATTATACAAGTGAAAATAAAATATTATAATATCACAACGATAATGATAAAAATAGAAAGTGTAAAGTAAAACGTATAATAACAGTAATATTCGTGGATTTTTTTTTTTATATAAATATTTATTTGTTTGGCCTTGTTTTGCAGGACGCTTACGCTCTGTGGGCGTGTGCCGCGGTCCTGCCTCACTGGACCAGGACGACGGCGAAACAGGGACGCCATGGCCGTTACAGGGTGAACGCTTGCCGGTCAGTGTGTCTGGAGGCCGAACAAAAGTGTCCGTGGCTGCTTCCGGTGGCCGACGACGCCAACCCGTACGCCGGCGAGGCATCGTTCACGTGTATAGGTAAACAGACGACGGTATAATATAATATTATTTATCCCCCCCCCCCCCTTATCTAGTGAGTTTAATTGATAATCGTGGGGAAAATTATTATAATTTAAAGTCTCCAAAATGACATTTTCTGGACCGCAGCGAAATGACCGTTGTATAGCGGTCTTATCGATATAAATACTGTGACGTAGGTATTGGTGCAGCAAATCGCATGGTACCTTTTTAACGACTCATACCTGTATGGTTCGTATTAAGCCCTTACACCGGGAATGTCACGGCCGTCAAATAGAATACTAATAGAAATAGAATAAACTAATAGAATAAGACGTATGGTATAGTATTGTAAGTATAGGTATAATGAATAAAATTAAAAACTAGTATAAGTACAATGTTTTTTTTTACATATTTTTATCTGCGGTTCAATATATTTGGCCCTGTTTAATACTTCGAGTTTGACATGGCTGCTTTACACCATTCTTCGACTATGTGTATCCGGGAAATGTTGAAAACTAACCATTTGAATATACGACGAAAAATAATATTTTCTTGATCGCCAATTTACCACTTGTAATACACTAGGTGCGTAATATATTTAATTTTTAAAAACTCGTTCGTGACAGGGTGTAACGATTTGAATATTAAAAATAAAACGATTAAAATTGATCAATTTTATCGAATCCTTCATATTCCGGATACATTATAATATAATATACATATTATATGCATGCTGTGCACCGAGTCCCGTGGTCAGTTGGTCAATAGGCAAAAATAAACTATGTGGTATATTTGATATCACTGGTCTTTACACATTTTGAAGTAAAATGCTAACGATTAATAACCTACTTAATTATTACCAATTACATATAGTAGAATATCAGCTCTATTAGGTACCTATACTACTTACGAGATGGACTGGATTCAACGAATTATTTTATATTCATATAATATCGTTCGTCCAGATTCACGGATGAATGATTAAATCGTACGTAGCTGTCGCTGAACCCCCAAAGTAGTTGGCCACCGAATGGGTGCCGAAAAACCATTTTGCACTACTGCCCCGTTGTTTACCAAGCCTGCCCTGTATATACGTTTCGATCTACACCCGCAGCACTACCCTATTTTCTGCTACACCTAGCCCCAACAATCCCATGCCATCACCACGACGCCAACCACCGGCACCATAGGACCTTAGTTATTTATAATATTGCTAATTGCTGCCGCCGATGATGACGAACACGCGGAAAAATCGAACGACGCGTACACCCATATAACGCGTGTGCGCACGTGTGTAGATCTATGTGGACGAGCGTGTGCTGAGAGAAGCGGCGTGACGCCTTCTTTCCTGGCGTTCGCGCCGCCGCCACCGCCACCAGCAGCACCGCCGCGCCGCCGATCGTTGTTGCTAAGGGTCCCTTCCTCGTCGACGAGCGCCAGCTAGTTTGTGCACTGCGGGTGTGTGGGTGTGGGTGTGTGGTTGTGCGTGTGTGTGTGTGACTGTGCCCTATAATAGAACGGGTGGGCGGCCGTGGGTGAGGTGAAAAACTCGGGCACTCCGCCTCTCGCCGTCCCTCGGAGTACGGTGGGTGCAGAGCGGGACAGATACGTCATATACAATATTATACATGCGCGCCCGTCTTCTCGTTAGGTTTTCGGGTTACCCTTT
Source organism: Acyrthosiphon pisum (assembly GCF_005508785.2). Classification (NCBI taxonomy): domain Eukaryota; kingdom Metazoa; phylum Arthropoda; class Insecta; order Hemiptera; family Aphididae; genus Acyrthosiphon; species Acyrthosiphon pisum. The sequence goes on along the minus strand of NC_042494.1, from coordinate 111,197,386 downwards.
TCCAAACTGTAATAATAATAATAATATATTACAGCATAACGTATCATAATAATAATATGTTATTATTACTTTGACTATTATTACTATTGTACCCGTCTCGGATACGGGGCCATCGGCGGACGTGCGAGCACTAGTACCGTGGGCATTGTAATGCGTTTTAATTCGGAAACGTCGCAGTCGCGGTTCGAATTATGATTATTACGATTACCTATTATGATTATTATTATTATTATTATTATTATTATTATTATTATATATAGTTAGCCATCACTTTTTCGTTTTCCTCTTCCGGTTTGTCATTTCCGTACATTATTGTTATTATTGCTATGAGAACCATGGCCACTGTAATATTATATTATAAATATCGCATCTGAACGGTTAATAAGCACGTACAGAATATTGTTGTTGTTATCGTTATTACCGTTCTAATGGTCCGAGGACGCGTGTTAAACAATATATACCTAATAATATCTTCTAATACGGCAGGATTCATAGTTGGCAACTGTATTACCCTTATTTCACCGATATGACGATGCCAAACATTATTGTCTGTGTACGTTTTATCTACGACTAGCCCTTTGAATCCAGTTAATTATTGTTATTATATCGCTTGCAAACTTTTGAAAATACATATTTTAAAATTCAACAAACCTGGTAAATACTTGGTTGATTTTTTGTTCGTTGTTGTTTGAATAAAATAATTATTGTTTTCGTCTAATTTAATATAATATTTTCTAATAAAAACATAATAAATCGCGAATAGTTTACTTATTTGTTACATTATCATAATTTATTATTATTGTATAATAATAATATGCTGAGCAATAAAGTAGCTCTAGGCGCTCTAGCTCTAGCGAGTGCATTAAGTACTCGATACAATTATATTTTATATTAATTCACTGAGCACGTCTTAATTATAATATAATATTATGTTAAGCAAATTTGTTTACATAAATCGTATTAATTAAACCAATTATAAATTGCAACACACGCAGCGCCGCATTAGGTATATTTAAATAATTAATTTTTCTAGAAATGTATGCGATTAAAATTATATAGTATTTAATTTTGCATTAGCCCCGGGCTCCTGTCCACCTATGTTTGGTCTACCTCGCTTTTGGTGAACATTTTTTTGTATGGTAGTTATAGTGGTTAAATACGCAGATCCGGGTGTCTTGTGGTCAGTCGTTTGGACTCAAACCGTCTAAAAACAAATTTTGTGGCAAAAAGTGCAATCTGCTCGTGGCAGATTGGATATACAGTTTCGTAATATAATGTATATTGTACAATGTACATATTGTATGGATTTTTTTATCTGTAGATTAAAATGTAGAGAGACATTTTATTCAGGATATAATATTGTGATTAATTGTGATCATCGTTTGATTCACAGTAAAAACAAAACAAACAAAATATCTAATAAAAAATTACATTTTATTAACCTTTATAAAATAGAATATTAAAATTATTACGTCATAAATAATTTTTTTAAAAAGCGTTGAGTTTGTTTAGAATTAAAATTTGTTTAGTATACTATCATATTGAGATTTGTTGTATATATATATAATTATATTATAAACCCAGGTACTTCCTTCAATATCTATTTTTTTTTTTTTTAATAAAACGATTGATTTAAATAAATTCAAACATTTGACCATTACTAAGGAATGTCATAATGATTTGCTTCATTAAATGTGTTAAGTCTACACGAAGCGTTTTTTTTTTGAATATAACGTTTTGTTAAAAAAAAAAAATGTTGCAAACAAAAAGAGAAAAAGGTCTTACAAATACGTGTTTCCCGCTATTCTTTGTTTCGTCCGATTACGAAAGGCTTTTTGTGTCAGTCACGTATTATGCGAAATGCCAACCAAGTTTAAAAAAAAAAAAAAAAAATAGTTGACCCTGTGAAAACATCGTTGAACGTGTAATAATATAAAAACATCGCTGCTTTCATGAAATGTCGATATTTTTCATTAAAACCCATCGACTCTAACGCAATAACTAGTTTTCTTCACTACAAAAATTGTGTACAGATATATATGTCTTCGTATTGTATTTCTGTTAAACAATTTTAATTTACATTACATATTAAATTATTCCACAACAAGCCTAACTAGCTGCTTGCTGTATTATTATTTAAAATTATCATTTAATGGTAAATAATGCATGCATTAAAATCAGAATTCTAAATGGTATTACTATTGTAAGTATTTAAAAACTGCTCATGCTATTATTTTTATTTTTATTAAAATGTTTACTATTTATATCGTATACTAACATATTTATATTAAGTCCTTGGGCATTACCGAACCACAACAAAATAAGTTCAACGTATGCAAGTATATTTCAATATTTGGTATTAAAGTATTTTTTATGATATGCACAATTTTTAATTAAAATGGAAATGAAAAAAAACAATATTTTTAGCATTTAAAAGTAGAAACAACAGTTTATCTAATAGGTCTACTACCAGGGTCTAAGGGATAAGTCAAACTTAAATTTTCACCAACTTGAACTTAATTTTTTCTGGAGATCAAACATAAATCTTACTTAAACTTTTTTCAAACTTTTAAACTTTTTTTGAACTATTAACAATTTAATTAAAATACAATACTTTTTTGTTTCCAATTAAAATTTAGTTTCAACATTAAAATTAATAAATATTGGTGTGCTAAAACTATCTTTGCGTATTGAAACTTGGAAATAAATAAATAAAAGCTGTAAAATATTACCTACATTAATAATTGTTCACTTATAACTCAAACACTTTGAATATGATTTTGTCAAAACTATTCCAAATATTAGAATTCAATTTTTTAATGATTTAAATCAGCTTGTGTTCCTTAAATTCCAAGGCGTATGTGAAGGTTCAAATATCCATCCCTTAAGTTTATTGTTTTTAAACACAAATTACATGGTGCTTTCGGTAATATTACTATAATATATTAGTATAATATCACAAAAAAATATACTAACATCATTGACTTATAATAGACAGTATTTACTTAAAATACCATTATTACCGACAGTTCTATTTAAATTTGATATACCACGTTACTACTTTTCAAGTACCATAATATAATAATAATTAATATGTAATAAATTAATTCTGTTTTCGTTATTATATTGCAGTAATTACAGTAACCTTATATTTTATAAATATGATTAAGTAAGTCAGTATACCAGGTGGCGTACGATATAATATATTTAGCAGGCTAGCTATCCGGTTTAAAATATAAATTTAAGATAATGGGTTTTTAATACCAACGTGGTACGATAATGTTTAACAGTTAATAATGACATTATATTGTTGTTTTCCTATCATACATTATAATATATTAAGATTGGTCTCCGTCGTTAAATATTCGATTAGTGGGCGTTGGTTGTACAGTAATGTGGTTAAGTACGGTTGTCTATCCAACCACTAACCCCGGGTGGTTCGGCTACGGGTCTGGTGGGTGGAACCGCAGATGTCGATGGCGACCGCAGAAAGATATCGCGCGATATGATAACGATTATAATAAAAGAAACTGTTTTGGATATCGTTTTGTGTCCATATAGATCCGGACATATGGTTCCAGACGTCGGCGACGGACGTGACCGAACAATGCTGCTACGAACATTGTGCGGATGGTCTGTGCGTGCGGAACGCATCGCTGTGCAACGGTGACAGTGGCGGCGACCCTCAGAGACCGGTGTGCGTGGAAAACGTTCCACTGGCGGTCGAGGCGTCTCTGTGCACCGATTACAGTCTGACCGACACGTCGTCGGGCCGCGGTCGACCGGAGCTGCTGCCACTTCGGCTCCTGTTGTGGGCGGCATCGGCGCTGGCGCTGGCAGCGGCGGCGGCCGTCACGTAGTGGCTGACGAGGCGACGACAGCGACGACGAAGACGACGAAGACGACGAAGACGGCCGACAGCGGGGTGATCGGAGATGGAAAAGCAAAAAACGCGATTTCCGAAAAATTATAAATCCATTATTATTATTATTATTATTATTATTATTATTATCATAAATTATTGTTGTTATTATTGTTATGTCACTTATTATTGTGAACGGACGAGGTTTTCATCTCAAAAAAAAAAAAAGCGAAATTGAAAAATAATAATAGTAATTTATTATTATAGTATGAGAAAAAAATAATAACGAAAATAACGACGGACCGTCCGTCCGATGAACGCGGACGCAACGGGCAAGAGCAGTACCTATAATGGCTCGTCATCGTTGCTTATGGGCGGCCGGTGAACCGGAGGGAGCTTGACACCTCTCTGACAGGGTCCTCGTTCCTGATAAGACTATTATTAAAATACATATACAATACATTATATTGTTATAAAAATGCACACACACACACACACACACAAACGAGAGGCGTAACTAGGGAACGTTGCATGAGAGTGGATTTGTCACCTCTTTCAACAAATAATTCAAACCTCGGCACCCATTGAAATCGTTGAAAAATATTACATAAGCTATCTGCAAAAATTGTCAAAAATTTAATATGATATCCCCATTTTAACCCCAACTTTGCGAGAACGGTTGTGACGTACCTAGGCGGGATGAGTGCAAAGGGACATATATATTACTTGTCACCCCCCTCAAAACAACATTCAAACCTCAGCGTACATTAAAATTATTGAAAATAAATATTATGAAGACTATCGAAAGTAATAAAATATATAATATTTTATACATCTACGTTTTGGCCTATTTTGATTGTCTGGTTACACCCATTTCCACACACACACCCACACACACACCTACACACACCCACACATACACCCCACGATCGTTGGCGCCGCAGGTTTTTTCAGACCGGGACCAATATAATATTATTATAATAAATAAACGAACGACGAACGCGCGCAATGATTATAATATACTGACGTTTATGATATTATTATAATTATTATAAAAAACACCGCGCATGACGTAACTTATTAAAATATTATTATTATAACACTTTCGACGCGGACATTATTTAATTAAATATTATTGTGTTGTTGTAGTGCTAAGAACGTTGTAACCCATATAAGCGTTACCGCTATTATACTATTAGGTCGTAGTGAGTTGCGTGACTCAATGTCCGAGTGAATTGTATAAAGTGAGAAACGGATTCACGCATTTGTTAAATTTTTTTTCGTTCAGTTTTCTTCTCAGTTTTTTTTTTTTTTTTGAATTTCAATATTTTGTACGGAGACATTAAAATATAGTGGATAAGGAAATTCGGAAACGTCACGTGCACGACGATCAATTATACGATGATATGATTAAGTTGATTAATTTATATCGCCAGCACTATGGATAGTTTTCATCTTTATTAAAGTTATACTCGTCACTGACATGATTTTCAAATTAAAATTTTTAGTGCACGCCACCTGTCAAATGTGTGGTTTTATGGCAATCTCACGATAAATTGCGCTTGAATTACTCAAACGATTACACACGACGATCTAATCACCAGAAATAATCAATGATTATTTGGGGTTTTTTTTTGTACCCACAATATTAAAATTTAAACATTTTACAAAATAAATTAAACTTAATTATTTGTAATAAGTAACATTTTTCTTGTGTTCAATTCCATAATTATGCAAAAACGTATGTATTCATCTTCTACAAGTTATAAAAACGAATTAAATCTCCCCAGAGCGATAGACGCATGTCAGACATTTTTTTAAAACTATTTTATTTTAGTAAGTGATGTAGGTTGTATTTTTTACTTTTTAAATTACATAATAATTGAACGTATGTATAAAATTTAATAGTAGGTATGTCCCGTGACATATAGATTCGTACGGGTGATCTTTAGCATATTGTGATTATTAGCTTCTATCGTTTTAAGTTTTTTGTTAATTTAATATTTTCAATAAATTTGTTTTATTAATGTGTTAGAATTTCTGGAGATGAATTAGTTAAATTTTGTTTAAGACAATAATATTATTGTTGTTTCTGTTTACGCGTAGAAAAAAACTTATGAATAGGACCTTTCAAAAAAGAAAAAAAAATGTTCTTGGGCCTGCAAATTGGAAAGTGTTAAAAATATATTGTTCCTGTTAGAATTTAAATTGATAAAATATGCTAAATTTGTTGTGGAATTTACCGTGTTCGAATATAATTATAAAATAAAAATATTGTAATAATTTAAAATAAATATAGGGTTAATTTTTATAATTTGACTGGTTTAGGTAAACATGGTTGCAAAAAATATATTATCTATAGATGATAAATGTATATATATTTATTATTTATATAAATATATAAATATATCTATATATTATTTATTTAAATAAATATATATATAATACGAGTTAGCTTTATTTGTAGGTAGTTCCGTCCAAAAATATTATATTGTAGTTTATAAACAATATCTCGTACTTACGGCCTACAGAACGTTAAATTTAATTGAGCAATTTATTTTCAAATCTTATTTCATGCCCTTCAATTGTAAATTTTTGTTTTTATTTTATTTTTTGTTTTTGTGCCAATTTAAATCTTACTTAAGTCGATATTATTAGAAAAGTGCTCAATATATATTGTAAAAATTGATAGACTTAGAAATGAAAAGAAATGTCAAATCTTATTAAGTATATTATTGTAGGTTTAATATTTTTAAATAAATTATTTAAGATTATTTTTTAACTATATAATAAATCACGGATTTCTCAAAGAAATTATAAATTATGGTATAAATCTATCAGCCGGCTTGTCGGAATGAACCCATCATTTTTTTATTTCAATATCAGTTTTATTGTACTTGCTCGATGAAAGGAAACTATTTGTCTTACAATTATGTGATATTTTTCGAAAATACTATTTGAAACTGTTAATGTAATTGTAACAAAAGATTTAATGAAAAAAAAAAATACAGATCAATTTGAGCACGATATGTGATACTCACTTTTGTTAATCAAAATATGTAACTCCGTTCCCATACTCGGTAATAATACATTAAAACTTATTCTTGTATTGTGTGCAATTTTAATGTGCGAGTGAATTGTAGGTATTAAAATGTATTTCTGTATAAAGAAAAAAATCAAAAATACTTTGAGCAAACCTACAATACTGATTAAAAAAATGATGTGGGGCAAATATGTGGCTTACACATTATACTAATTTTTAATATACATCAAACTTACAAAAGTGGTACAAAATTTTTCATTTTGAGAAGACCGTCCTTATTACTTACAATTATGTACATAGCCATACAACTAAATATAATATTAATTAATTTTCTACTCTATATACTATTTCTGTTCATATAATGAAAAAAAAAAATTCAAAATTATTTTATAGCTTTGTTAGGTACGTATAATAATAATTACTAATGAGTTTATATACAATTAACTGAGTGCTCTGTAGATGAAAGTTTTAAGGTATTTTTACACCACTTGAGTAGAGACCAAGGGGCAAGGGCTAACCACTCCATAGCGGTCGTTTGATTAATATAATAATAATGAAAAACATAGATAACGATAATAATATAATATGATTGATTAGACTATTACAAAATTAAGGTTATATTTACCTCTATTAATAATGTCATTATACTGAATATATTATAATTATAAATATAAACAAACATGTAGTCAATTGTAAAAATAATTATATATGATTATATTAAGTATTATAAATAATAAAATATAAAAACTGTTGGTTAATTATTAGTTTTGTAAAACATTTGTTACGTTCAGACGTATATTATAAGAATTTTAAAATAATAATAAGAATGCAAAATAATATTACGAGAACAGAAAAACATTATGTTGTGGAATAAAACGTTTGTTTTATAGGAAATATATATAATTTAAAATACATGATATTGTATATTTGTTTGTTTTCTTGTCATATATGTAAATGTAATGTGTACCTATACGAGAAGAGTTGTATTGTATTTTGTCATCGTCAAATAATAATATTATTTGTAAAATATTATTATGATAATATTGGCATCAACGCAATTCGACGATAATAACGATTTCACACTCAAAATATTAGAAGAGCCTGTAATACAACCAACAGTGATGTTTAGTAATAATATTATATTTCATAATATAAACCCTATAATGGTATACGAATATTACAATATTCAATAAAATATTAATATTTTATGACATTATAGAATGTTAATAAAGATATATTAGTATTATAATGTTTGTAAACTAGAATTAGTTATGTGGTGGATCGCATCCTACCAAACATCCTCTACTTGTTGTGTTTAAAATTATCTATCCCTTAGATTTGGAAAAATTAACTGTGTTCGTGGTATGTAGTTCTTATATATAAGCAAAGTTGATCGAATTTGCTTAAAACAATATATATCAAATCAAATATCAAATATCTATAAACAATTAATTTGTTATTCTAAAATTTAATTTTTTGCACTGAAAGTCAGTAGATCAAAATCTAATTTGGTCGCTGAAGATAATATAATTCAATGATAATAACGATTTCACACTCAAAATGTAGATGTGTCTGTAATAAAACAGTGATGTTTAGTAATAATATTCTATCTCATAATATAAACCGTATAATGGTATAAGAAATTACATTATTCCATAGAAAAATTAATATTTTATGACATTATTGTACCATGTTAATAAAAATATATCAATATTTTTATGCTTATATGCTAGAGTTATGGTGGGGGTTCCCATCCTACCACCTAATCTAGTAATAATTTTTCATCCTCTTGTAATATTCTCGTTATCGGAGGTGTGTCAGAGTACTATCTGAAAATGGTGGGCAGGTTAATGAAAATAATTAACAGTGGAAAGTTAAGTTAATTCAATTAAATTACCTTCAGTTAAGTTAAAAGTTAACAAAAAAATAAAATTTAACTAGTTAAGTTAAAAGCTAAGATGGAAAATAAAATTAACTTAACTCAGTTAAAAAAAAAGTTAATTTTTTTTTAATTCATAATATTCATAATTCATCAATTGCCCTAGTATTTTGATTTGTACGGACATTTACCAAGACGCTTAGCACTGTGCAAATATAAAACTTAAAATTATTATTATATTTCATTGTTAGCAGAAACTTA
>NC_042494.1:111170177-111188291 GCF_005508785.2 Acyrthosiphon pisum | reverse complement strand
TAAGCACTTTCATACTTATTTTGGTAGATGCCATTTTGTAGGTATTTTAGATTCTGAGTGGAACGATGAATGTATTGATTTTACAATGATGTGTGTTTTTATTTTATAATTTTTTTAATTTTTTTTTTTTTGTGTCTGTCATCACATTTTAGGACAGAAAAAGTGCTTCGATTTTCTTCAACAGTATCTTTTCTGATAGGAAAGTGAATCTAGTTGGTACTTTGGGGGGTCAAAAGTAAAATGTTTCCAATAGTTTTCAAAAGCGCCGTGAAAAACAAAAGATAAATTAAGGAAAAACGGGAATTTTTACGCAAAATCTGTTTTCGAGAAAATTAATTTTGGTTTTTGGTGTAACTTTAAAACGAATGACTGTAGATACATGAAATTTTCACTGGTTGTTTATATTTTCATTTTCTATACATGATAAAATTTTCAAAATATTTTGATTTATTTTGAGCTGTTTACGGACAATTTCAGTTTCCAATTTAATTAGTTTTTATTTCTATGAATGTCAATAAAACTTTATTTGTTGAGTAAAAATACATACTTGAAAATTTAATGCAAGGCTCCTACTATATTATTACAATGATATTTGAAAAATATTAAAAATCCTTGGTCACAGTTTTTTTTTATTAGCATTTAAAGTTCAAAAATTGACAAAATATGTAAAAATCACAAAAATTTGCAAATTATTTGAGTTAATAATTCGTAAAAATTTTTCTTTTTAGAACTAAGATTTTAAAATGTAATACAAGATTCCTTATAGGTTATTCTACCTTTTCAAAAAAAAAATGATAAGAAACTCAAATTAAATTTTTATGTGCGTTTGAAATTCATATTTTTACAACATTTGATATTCGCTCGATTTCTCACGTGACAAAATTCTTATTTTATTGTAATTAAAAAACGAATGACTGTAGATACTTGAAAATTTCACTAAATGTTTATATTAGAAATTTCTATACACGATAAAAATTTGAAAATAACTTGACTCTTTTTGAGCTGCTTACGGACATTGTCATTTTTTAATTTTTTTAATTTTTTTTTCTATAAATATCAATAAAATTTTATTTGTTTGGTAAAAATGCGTGAACATTTAATGCAAGGCTCCTGATACATTGTTACAATAGCAGTTGAAAAATATTAAAAATACATAGGCACAATTATTTTTTATAAGCATTTGAAGTTGAAATTTTGACATAATTTATCAAATTTAAAATTGAATAATTATTTTGTAGTTAAAAATTTATAAAATGTTCAACTTTTATATCTAAGGATTGAAAATTTAAAACGAGATTTCACGTAAATATTTAATTCTGTTACCAAAAATTCTAAGAAATACATAAGCACAGTTTATTTTTATAGTCATTTTAAGTTCGAATTTGGACGAAATTATATATTATAAAACCTGGAATAACTATTTTAGTTATTTTGTTGTGATTGTATAATATTACTTGTGGGTACTTGAAACTTCTAAAGTATACTTTTATATATCTATGATAGTACCACAGTTTGTTGTTGATGTATAACGCGTTACCTCATGGATATTATGATATGATTAATTTGAAAATTATTAATAATACTATAGATAAGTATACTTAAATATGTATGTCTAATATCTAGACTGACATACCGTCTCCGCTCAGAATCGTTTTTCTTATACAGTGATATTATTTCATTGAATTCAAATTTAATACTATCCATTATACAGTGACCCACTTGTAACCTACCGTATAGCAGAGCGACATCCACTTACCCACCTTTTTTTTCTTGTATTTCCAAACCCACCTGAATTCTAATAATTTGGTCTTTTGATTATCACGTATCGCTTGGAAAACGCGAGAATTATAGTGTTTGAGTTAAGGCAAAAATAAATAAAACCTTTAAATGATATAGGTACCTTGATTTTAATAATCAACGTGTCATATACCTTGTTGCAAGTTTGTGAAGATGTGAAATCAGCATGATTTTAATTTTTTTCAAACGTAGTCGTGTTATGTTATGTTTTTTTTCAAATTTGTATAATTGGTACTCTAATTATTATTGTTTTTGTGATTGAATAGAATATTACACATTTTTGACCCTCGGCTATTTGAAAAATGGCTTTTGAAGATCCGGAAGCAATCAATCCGAGATCGCTATCGGAGACTGAACTTGTCGACCACTCTTTTTTGATCCTTGAATGGGATAAAGATCCTGAAAGGTATAAGCTGACGGCTGATTCAGGTTTTGCGCACGTCACCAAATGCGTATTAAACGGGTCGTGTTTAGACATGTCATGCGGTGATCCTTTGTTTTAAATTCGAATAAGGATTTCGGTTAACGGGGAAAGGTTTTAGAAGCGTTTTTGTCAAGTGCCTCATAAGTTATACTGAAAAAACAAAATATTTGCTTGTGTTAATACTAAAGATGACCCTAGTCTACTTGATTCGTGTGTATAAAAATACTCACTTGTATCAAACATTGATATATTCAAAATGAGATATTTATGCAGATTAAATTTATTTTTGAAACCTTTCACTTACAAAATATACACTGTAGAGGTCTGAGAACATAATATATATGTAGGTACTCAGTTTTATCGATTTTAGTAATGTTTTATTAATCAAAAATCCAAGACCATTAAATTATACATACGATAATTAATATTGTAACATCATTAGGTACCTATGCTGCTTTAGAAAATAATAAAAATCTGGAAATCAATAATAAGTGGACGTATTGTAGTTTAATAAATTATTATTTTTTTCTACTGAAACGTTACTATTATGTTTTAATAAAATGTTTCATATTTATAGGTAACATTTTTTTTAAATCCATCAAGACGTTATCTATTATTTTTAAAAATCATTCGAGGTTGTTTATTTTTTTTTGTATTAACAAAGTATTGTTATTAAAAATAAATTGTATTAAGCTTTAAACGGTTATAAATGAGGATTCGATACTCCGTTTTATGACACTATAGACAAAAACTCGTATACACGTAATCTTATGAAAAATGCAAATCCTTTAACGAGCTGACGGCTCCTTCCTTGTTATGGTAAAGTGTACTCATCGTAAGCGTGATAAATCTTAACTCTGATAATTTACAAAAAAGAATGAGATGAAGGAACTTTTTTTATTTTCAGCCTGCATTATGCGTTCATTGCCGAACGGAAAATAGGTCATATCGTGTGATATTTAAAATTTCTTTGAATGATGAGCGTGGCATTTTATCGATTTTATCGTCTGATTGTTTCAGTGAGAAATCGAAAATGTAGTAGGCATGTTTTAATTTTTAAGGACACAGTAATGAAAGTCGTCTGGATAAATTGGATGCAAACAATGTGGCAGACAACCAAATTATTACCATCTGACGGTATCGAAATTATTTTCCCCCTAACCTTTCCAATGGTATTCACTTCATTTGTGCGACCATTTTAGCTAGTGGCCCGGGTAAAAGTTGGCATTCTCGTGCATCCGCTTGTATACAATGTGTATGTGTGATAAGTCTCAAACTTAAACCTCACAAACGAGCAGCCACAAAGAACCACGATTGAAATCAGTACGAAGTGCTCATGTAAGCCAGGATTTACCTTAGGTAGTTTTTTTTTAACCAGACACCAATCACGCACAATATTTGTAATGGCATACAATCGATTAAAGTTCTCTTGTTCATACTTTTTCATAGTGATTTATGTCATTGTTCTTTATTTTTTTTATGTAGGTACTTATAATACATCACACGCTCTCCCGCGATACTGTGCTCACCTATATTACTGCTGGGCTGTAGGCATGCGCGGAAATCTATTAAAATTTCAAGGGGGCTAACATTTTTAACATAATTAATGTGCAGAGCGGTGGGGCTTCGATCACACATAACTATAAAGCTGTATATATGTTTGGGGATATTTATATATTATGCAATAAGCCCCCCTGATTTCCACCAATGGCTGTAGGTTAATTTATCGCGTATAAAACTTTATAATATCTCGTTTAAATTTGACATTATTATTGAAACGACCGCTTATAGGAAATCGCTTTGGATATAAACGTATAGCAGCGGGTGCGGCCTGAAGGTAACTACAAAATATTTGTTCGACTAAAAGGTCGGGAGCGCAAAACACATTCCGCGACACATCTATCGACCACTGACTGCACACGATTCCCATTCGGATACATTCCTATACGAGGCGAGTATGCGCGTTCAGTGGTGAATTAAGGAAAAAGTCAAAGTCCGCTAACATTACAAAGAGCCCCATAAAATAATCATTTAGGGGTAGGTAGTGCAACATTTCTAATTTTTAATAAAATAAATCAAATAACAATTAACCAAGAATTAATTGGACACTTATTGTCTGTAAATTTCTAATTTCTAATTTTTAATAAATTAAATAAAATAACAATTAACCAAGAATTAATTGGACACTTACTGTCTGTAAATTTCAACATAAAAAATGTAACTGAATGCCTTTACTTTAAGCGGAATATTCACATTATTGAAATGGAAATTTTAGAAAAAAATTTGCGCAAAGATCATTATTTGCAATCGTAGATGATATAACATACATAAAAATAAATACACATGCGTATAAATTGCCAATAATATTGGAGTACGGGTTTTCGATGCGTAGTTTTTTTTTCACAGTTAGTGCACACATGATACATCATTCCTGGAATTATTAGATCGAATCATCTCCCATTCCGCTTTTTATACAGTTAAAAAAAAAATTGCGAGAGGTTGAGTTCGTGAATGTCTATATTTACTCCGTAAAATCTGCTACTGAGCACAGTTACGTTATGATGTCGTTCAATTATTAAATACATATTATTATATTTTTATACCATACTAACTGTTATATACAATGCCTATCGAGCTCTTACCCTACATCATCAATAATTCCTGCAATGCACCGTAGTCCTTATATGGTTCTAATAACCCCATTGATCGTATCTCTCAATGTAATACGCCAAATCATTTTGATTTATTTGATATAGAAGTCTTGCACTTGCCTTTCGAGTACATTTTTTTCAAACTCATTACTGATATTTTTAATTATTAGTGTTGATAAGTTATTTTATTTTAATATAATATTATTTTTAATTAGCTGCAATATATATTGTTATATATAATATATAATATTATATATAATATATAATATATTGTTAGAAATATAGTATTGTTTTTATTCAGTGTGACATGTACCTACAAAGGTGAGGAAGTAAATTAATATAATTAACTCAAGTTAAATGAACATATATAATCGTGAAGTTAAAAGTTAATAGCTATAAAGTAATACATTAAACTCACAAAGTTTAAAGTTAAAATTGTAAAAAATATTAAATTAACTAGGTTTAAAATAAGTTAATCTATTTTTTAAATTAGTATGTGGATCACAAAAAGAGTATTTTGTTCCTATCTATGTTATATACCTATTATTATTTTATCAAGACATACCTAACATAAATTATAGTATTATTAGGTAGGTACTATAATTATAGTATTAGATTATATTAATTTATAATCGTATAATTAATTAATGTATAAAATCATTAAAACCAACATTACAAAAAAAAATTTAATTTGAACTTGATGGATTATTTTTAAATCAACTGAAAAACCTAAGTTATTTCAACTGTCAATTATAGTAGTTAATTTCCAGGTTAAAAAGTTAAAATAAAAACTTTTTAATTTAATTTAACTTTTTAACTATACCCTGTTCCAAAAGAGAAGACACGAGGCGGCCACAGATAAAACCGGTTTTGCTATGTAAATCTTGTGTCTTCTCTTTTGGAACAGGGCATAGTTAATGTTTAACTAGTTTTGGTCAACAATTACCTTTGGTCATATTATAACGTATTTTGTTTATATTATTATAATTGTATAAACGTCATAAAAATTAATAATATTATAAATTGTGTTCTACACTTTAGCCCTCCTCATGAGCGTTTACATGGACGAATATCGTAACGATAATAATATCATAGTATCGCAATCTATAACGTTTCATCGTTTGTTTCAGGTACAAGGAGGAAAAATGCGGATTCCGAGGCGAAACGGCCGGATCGGTTGTGATAGAGTGGTGGCGCCGGTTCCGGCGGTACAATGCGCGCTGCCAGCACCGGCGGCGGTCTCATCCGTCTCGTCGTCATTTGGCCGATGGTGCTCGCAGCGCTGGTCATGACCGCAACCGGCGCCTCACCAACGTCCGCCGCGGCGTACGCCGCTACGGCCACAGTCACGGCCGCCACGGCCACGGTCACCGTGGTCGCCGCGATGCATCGGACCGGGCCGCAGCCCTCGTCCACGTCCCCGTCACCGTCAAAGCCACCACCGTCGCCGCCGCCGCCACCGGCCGCGGACAACGCGACGGCCGGCACCGCGGCCTGCGAATTGGTGCGCGTGTCGCTCCGGGAGCCGGCGTGCACCGGACAGATAAGCGAGGGCCCGGGCCCGCCGCGGTGTCCCGCGGCCATCCCATGCGCCCGACGTGCCGATAACGATAACGATAATAATAATTATAATAATAATAATAATAATGTTAATTACGATTACAATAGTAAAAACGATAACGATAGTAATAATATTAATAATTATAATAACGATAACGATAATAATAATAATGATAATAATAATAATAATAGTAGTAATCATCAGTGCCTTGAATACGCCCGTCGGCAGCTCATACCGGCCATGTGCCCGGACGACCCGGGTGCGTACCGCCGGCCCGGCCGGTTGTCCCGGTACCGGCTCCGGCACTGCTGCCACCACACTGTCGAATCGGTCGTACAGGAGCCGTACGCGGACAAGGAGTCGTGCGTCGACCAGGTGAACAAGGCGCTTGACATGGATGATATCGCGGCCGCCATGTCATGTCAGTTCAACGAGGTGTTGGCCAGGTACGACTGCAAGCAAAAGTACTCGGCCAAGTCATGTGATTCGTGTAAGGTAAGTCGGTCGGACGTTATAGTATTATAATATACAGTTGTGCGCGCGCTCGAGTAAATAATAAAGTTTTTTGATGTGGAGCACGAGTGAGTGCTTTTTATTTAAAAAAAAAAGTTACGCAACACGCGTTAATAGTAATATTTTATCCTTCCGGTATTGTATATTTAATCGTAAAAATTATACCCAATACTTAAGAGGACGCCACACAGCACCACACTGCGCTGTCTCCGTCATACAAACACGTAATATGGCAAATTTACGTTTTGAACATGATTAAAGATAGTATGGTTGCCCAAAGAACCATAACAATAAATGAACCTTATATCAAGGTGGATATATATATATATATATATACAACTTGCCTTAGAGGTTCCTTTTTATCATAACGATTATCAGAACTAAACATCGGCGATCCAAATGTTTAAATATTGAACAACAAATTTGAACAACATGTTTTATAATAATTGTTGTCCAACCATACTATCTTTAATTGTCGTTCTGAATAATACATTAACCTCAGCTGTATGTATAATATAAGAGCGAATTGACCTATTATCAAATTTAAAAGTAAGAATATTATCTGGTATACCTCGCGTTATTTTTTGTTTGGATTTCAATTTTAAAGCAAGCCATGAGTATTTTAAAATTGTAAATTGATAAAACAAACAGGGCTCACTAGATAATATTATTCGGCATTTCTTCTAAATTTGATAATAGATAAATTCGCTCCCTATATTTATCATGACAGAGTTAAATGGATTATTCCGAGCGTACAATTGTCCATGTTACATGAATGTAAGAAGGAGACAGCGCATGTGGCGTCCTCTTAATAAAAGTAAGGTTATATTTCTCGTTCAACGGCATGGATTTTAATGGTTTTCCCAACCCTTCGCAGCTACTTATAAACTTGTAATTAGCTACTGCGCATTTTACATAACACGTATTTATGTCTACAAAGTTACTATATTGATATTTTTAAATTTGCTTTTTAACATGGGGATATTTTGGAATTGGGCGAAAACTGAAAAATATAAAAAAAAAAATGTGGCATGGTACAAGGTATTTTCCTCTCCAAGGAAAATTATTGAGGAACCATTTGATATATGTTTTTAGGTATAGTGTGGAAAAATATCTAGTAGCATGTTACATTTTGTTAGGAATTTAATGAATTACCTAAGAATAATTATCATGGATTGGTTTTTAATATATATTTTTTATTTTTTTTTATCAATTTGCGTTTGTATGGCAATACACAAAGCGTTACACAAAAAAATATGTAAGAAAAAAAGTTTTATCGAGGCCAAAAACATGTATTTATGTTACAACATCTGGGGATGGGTAAATTTCACTTTTGATTTTTCTTTCATAAACAATAATTAAGATATCCAAATTATTATTAATACTTAAATTATAAAGTATTTATCATTTTTCACGCGAATATAAATCACAAGAAAATATATTCAGGAGACGTTGGTTGAATAGTTCATCTTAAATTCAAAATTATATTTGACTATAAAATATTTATTAAAACGGTTATTATATTTCAAATTTTCAACAAGACTGGACCAAACAAAAGACATTTTATGTATGTTTTGTCAGCTTTGAAATTATTTTAATATAATGTAAAAATCTGGTCCCATTTGGACCATTTAGAAAAATGATTGATTAAGTAATTCGATTGATTTTAGGGACGCATTTATATCAATTAATAATATTATGCATATATACCGCATTTTTAAGGTTAATAATTATTTAACTCTTGAGTACTGAAATTGGAATATTTTGAATTATTATAGTGGATTATAACATCGTATTACTTGAACATAAATACATAATATATTATAATATATACTATTTTGGACGTTAAGTCCAAGTAAGATCAAAGTAAGATGGACACTTCTTATTCCAAAATCATTGCCAAACATCCTTCGACAGCACCGATTGCCAAAAACGAGATTATTTTATGGAGTTTTTCCGCTGATTTTCCTATCATGTCATAAAATTTTATGCGTGTTTATTAAATTCCAAACAAGCGCGCTCAGAAGAAAATACGATACTGTAAGGTCATAGTATTCCTACAAGTAAACCTGAATGTAGGTGACATGGGTTCATCCTACCTTGTGACCCCAGGAAATGGTCAGCATGACGTGTCGTCTGGCTGAAGACGATCAAGACTTTGCACTGTACAATGTGTCCATGGATAATACGTCCATGGATAATACGTACTTTTGTACCACACAAACCAGAATATTATTGAGATTTGTCTGCGACAACATTTTTTTTTTTTACCGATGGAAAATATCGCGGTAACCGTAAGTGGTATTTACCGTAAAAATGTGGCCGTCACCCTACTCATATGTGATAACCGTAGTCGCGACGAGCTGGTTAGAACCTCTCTGGATTTTGACGATAAATGTGTTTTTTTTAGATGTTCTATAAACCCGCGTTGTTCTATGCACCGGCAACCACG
Source organism: Acyrthosiphon pisum (assembly GCF_005508785.2). Classification (NCBI taxonomy): domain Eukaryota; kingdom Metazoa; phylum Arthropoda; class Insecta; order Hemiptera; family Aphididae; genus Acyrthosiphon; species Acyrthosiphon pisum. Next base: position 111,178,893 of record NC_042494.1, on the reverse strand, counting down.
GTATAAGCTCGATTGAGGCCACGGTAATTGTGTACTCTTTACTCGCAGTTAGCGGGTAACCACGATATTTTCCTTTGGTAATCAAGTCTTACGCAACAATCGTGAAGGGTCGTCTGTTTTTTTTTAGTGTCCATCTAATCAACTCCACGTCCGTTTTAAAATGGTTTCCAATAAAAAATGTTTCCTCGTCACTGTGCCGATCGCGATTACCTAGGTATGTGTAATGTGTGCAGTGTGATGAAATTCTAACCACGAATTACGATCTGTAACCAACTGTTTTTTTTCACGTCATCGTGTGTAGTATAATATAATGATTTTGAGTGCGGAAGAAATTTGGTTAAATGAGTCTCGACTGCGCCTCCATAATAATATCACTTCTGGGCCGTCGAAACAAGTAATTTGTTTACAGAGGATAAGGCACAATGTGTCTTGTAATGGATGTAAGACGTAGTACGTACATCAGTTACCTAAGCTATATTATTCATAGGCTCGTGTAGAAATATCGTTGCATACCCCTCCACAACGTTTATTTAGAATTTGTTGTATTTACATAACATTATGTATTAAAACGTGTGTAGGTGTGTGCATTATGTTTGGGAAATACGAGAAAAACTTTGATAAAATATTAGCACGACATACCTACAAACATTAATTTTTATTCTGAAATATTAAAATATTATAATATATAGGAATATGAACTATGAATAGGTACAGCGTTATTATATAATATATACTATTACTGAGACCAACAACGGTAAAATTGCTGAAAATATTTATGAGGGGAGGACAAAATGATATTTGTAGAACATTTTAGTTAAATGTTGCATTTAGTTGAATATACTTTGATAGAGTAATGCATTGATCGAAATTTGAAAATTTAATATGTTTGGCGCTTATGTTAACTTTAGCACTACGTACAATAATACATTTAACTTAAAAAAATAATAAAAATTAACAAATAATTAAATATCCTACATAGATATTATAAATTAAATGTATTGTATAAGGACGATTATTTTCGAACTATGAAAGCAAACATGCTCTGTCCATATGTTATGTAAAGCGATGGTTTGTGCCCCCGATCTAGATCGGGATCTTACACTCCATAGCCTATGAAGTTGATAGGACGAGATTATATCTCAACACTGAGTGATTAGTGTAATTAAGTGTTTTAGCAAAAAATATAATAATTTATGGTACCCATGCATATTATTTTATAGCATAAAGTATAACCCCGTAACCCGGTTAGCATGAAAATTGATTGTAATTTTAAACTTACTTATAGGTCACTTATAACTTATACGCGTATAATAACGAATTCATATTTTAAAATTAATAATTATTCACTTAATACACGCCACCATTTCTGTATGACATTCTTTAGATTGCTATTAATCCATATAATAAATTATCATCGTGGTCAATATGTCAGATTTAAAAATCCACTAAAAAACCTGCACAACATTTATTATTTATTTATATATTTTTTTACTATTTAAAATGTTTATTCTATATAGGTACTAGGTAGGTACTTACTGTGTATAATACTTGTATATAAACACATTTAATATTTAATATTATCATTATAACAGTTTTTAAGAGGCGACGATCGAGATTTTCGTTGTCATTCTAACCTCGAAATCGCTACATTTCGTTTGTTAACGGCCAGGTCCTGTATCCTGGGAAACATTTTGGTTGAAGACGCTCTATCGATTGTGTACTAGAACATATTTGGAGCATCGCCAACGAATCCGGTCCGATAAAATTCGATAGCCTTAAATTATTTTACCCAGACAAATGTATATTATTAGTATTGTCATATAGTACCGCTTATACCTGCAATATGTAGTGTTATGGTCAAGTATGGTGACCATGCGAAATGGGAGAAATGTTAAAATTCGGACAGCCGTACATACGTCTGGTGGTGTACCATATAACATATCTGGGGAGTGTATATTATTACGTTTTGCCCGCCGATATTATACCGCACAAGGATAAAAGCTCCAGTGTGATTTATGTCGTTTTTCTGACGAAATAGCCGTATATTAGAATAATGTATTAGAGGATATGGGTCAACCACTTACGGCAAGGCAAAACGTTATAAATGGACGTATCGATGTGCAGAACGCGCTGGTCTAAATATTATATAATTTATTATTATATACGCACATAAAACATTTTACGGCCATTTTTTTCATCGTAACAAGACCGACGTTCCGTTTATCGACAGAATAAATAATAAAAAAAAACTCGAATTTGATTGACGATTGTAATATATTATACGATATAAGTATACCTACATACAAGTTAGACGATTATTTTATCGTGGAAATACTGCAGGCAATATCTTAGAAAATTATAAAACATTTTTAAGTCTTAAGAACAAATTCAGATTAATCGTGGACAATTTAATATATAGTATGTTGTATAAACGTTTACAAATGAAAATACATACAAATTCCATCTCATGTTTTTAACTTTAAAGCTATTGCGTGTATGTAATGTATGTACACTTTATGTACGTATACATTGAACTGTACACTTGTAATACAAAGTGTGATTAAAATATCTAAAGACAAATTAATTATAAAACTTAAACCCATTCACTAGGATTGGATCGATAAAATTTTAGCTTAAATACAAAATTATGATAGGTTTTTTATCTTTTAAATAAGTTTTAATGGATTTTTCGAGCCATTTAACCACTATGGTAGACGGGCTTTGAATTTTACAATAATAACAGTTTAGTATTTAAAAAATATATAATATATTAATTATTTGTCCTTTTTTTTGTTCTTAAATTTTATAAAAAAGCTGAAAAGTTTTGTCAATACAAAAACGTGGCATGAAAAAATAAAGGGTTTCTGATAAGAACTTTTTGGTGATAATATAACATTCGCGTTAATTTAATTACCCAAACGAAAAAGTAACGTTATTGGTTTTTATTTTATTCGCTTCAATCACATTTGCACACATTATTCCACCCAATTATGTACACAATGTATTTCTTGATTTAGACTCTGCCAAGTGTATTATTCACTGATGAAAACCGTTTCAAACTATGTGAAAACTATTTTGCTGTTATATTATTCAACACTATGACTTATTGAACATCACACAATGATTATGTACGTATAATTTACGTGCGAAATATATATGAGTTGTATTAGTTTAATTATTAGTGAATGTCAACTGTTTGATATTCGTATTTCATAATAAAAATATTGTAAAAATTGTATGAACATATTTATTAATTATCACTGAAAACCATCAGTTGTACTCGGTGAAGTGCTAACTATCTTTAGTGGCCTGAGGTAATCATAGTTGATGCCTCTAGTCAACATGACATTTTGATTACGTTTCTATAAGGAAACTAAGATTATAATATTATAATATTAATACCTACCATTTAAGCCTTCTATGCTCGTGAATCACTAACTATCATCGCAATACAAACACGTAAATTATTATTAATAAACAATGAATATTATTCAAAATTAAGCAGATAAAACATTTTTTTAACTGTACAATTAATAAATTTCAGTTCTTTAATCGCCTTGATATTTTCAATAAAAAACCTTATTAACGAATCATTTTTGTTTCAGAAGAAATCTAAATTTTTCACATATCTGTATAATATTCCAATGATTTGTGTATTTTAATGACTCTTTTGTTTTATTTAGTTGAATAATTGTGTCGATGATGAGAATAATTGTTTCATTTTTATTTTTTTATTTTTTTTATACCTACGCCATCCATTAATAATAGTAAATATTAAGGTTCATTATAAAATATTTTATGAAACCTTTCAGATGGTTTTTTTTTATTTTGAAAATATTATTATAATATTATAGTGACATTACCTGAAAAGCCAATATTAATTAGTTAAAGACTTTTTGATTTTCGATAAATTTTATATTTTCTTTTTTTTCTTAACTTTTTATGACATACTATAAAGGAATGAAAACATAAAAATGAAATAGTGAGAAAATGACTTGGTATACTATTTTTATTACCGAAAAACGACGTTTATAGTTTGGAAGGGAGGAAAAACACGTAAACACCTATATAATATATATATATATACACTCACACACACAAATAGAAAGATACACGTTTACATGGAATTGTTGACGAGATGGAGGCTAGTATAGTGTAACAAAATCACGTAATTGATTTGAATTGACTGTGAGCGACCAATGGTAAATGGAAAGCCGTTTATTGACCCTCTGAGGTTAACCGGTGTTAACAAAATAAACGCAATAAATTCCTTTTATTTTTAGATTATTAAGAAAAATCACATCTAACTATACATCATGTAACTACGTAACTAGGTAGTTTAATAAGCATACCCATTACCGACTTAATAACTCTAATTTTCTAGTTTTCCGATTCATTGTAACTTTATAATAATATGTAGGTAATCTAAAGAAAAAAATATATTCAAATTGTTTGATCCTTTGAAAAATTACTGTTTTTACTATTTTAGGGTTTTGCTGGTGTTGTCATGGGTTTAGTACAAAAAAAAATACAAATAATGAGAAGTGTTGTTGTTGAAGGAAATGAGAAGTGTTATTAATTGATTCAAAAATATGATAGTTTCAAAACGATCAATTATACTTAAAATCATTTCCACTGACATTTCGATTATTATTTACCATAAAAGATAAGTGGAAATAATTCACAATCTATCTGACCATATCGATTACCTGGCAATGACAAAAAATTCGTTAGATAAATCTAATCAATCTTTTATTATTTTATTACATCACTCAAACTAATCTACATAAACATAGAAAATGACGCATTTGGTAATTGGATTTCGATTCATTTATGATCGATTAACGGTTGGAATAATTATTTAGTTTCATTACAACTTAATTTATGAGTGTTGTAAGACATTCAAATACTTTGTTTGTTTTTCGAGTTATTGTATTATTAATAAACGCAAAGAATTTAAAAAATGTTTAATGAAGCTGGTTTGATTTGAATGAGCGTATTAAAGTTTTGGCGTGTAAATCCACTTATTGTACTTATAATCATACATTGAAATTATTTCAAAAATAAAATAATTCATAATATAAATTATTACGCGTAGGTATTTTCGTAGATAAGTGCTGAGATTTTAACGGTTGTAATTTTGATTAACTGATTATTACAATGTCAGATCAAATTTATGACTCACATTTTATATAAACTAAAAAGTAAAAAGTCTCGTATAATACGTTTTCAATGTTTTTGGATTATCATTAAAAAAATTAATGAGTTAATGAAAATATTTCATAGTAGAAGTTTATTTATTTGTTGATTCGTCATTTAAGTATTTGAAAACTGTTTGCGTAAATAGTTGTTTGACGTTATTACCTATCGTATACGATATTTATACGCAGTGTCGTCGCATATTTTATAATCTGTAAAATAACTCTCTTATATTATGTAACACGCATTAACATTATTATTATTATATTATTATTAGCTTCCGTTGCAAGTGGTAATCTTATCAAAAAGGAATTTGATTCACACGACGCGATGACACATAATGTCGATAGTAATATAAATATTTGACAGAACACTAAAATGCAAATTTTAGTGAACCACATATGGATACAGTGATGTGGTAACTATGCATTTTTGACAAAGTTATTATTGAAAATGAAATAATTCTCCACCGTCACGTTTCCGATTGGCCGGCGCTCTGTATAGGCATTTTAACACCATCACTGTCGTTAATCGCTTTAAGAGGACGTGATACCCGTATAATATGTTGTCTCCGTCGTTTTTATTTTAATGTGAAATATATAAATAAGTTATAAGTATAGCAAAAATTAAAACAATAATGCCATGCAGTAGGTTGGACATAATATTATTGATTCTTTATCCACGCGATTATTAGAATACACCTACACGTTTATAATATAGGTACAATAAAATATTGAAATTAAAAATAATAATTTATTATGGGTATAGTCAGTTTAATTAGTCACACAAATGTTAACGAAATATTTAAGAAATATCATCTCAGTATAGACCAGGGACATGTCCAGGGATTAAAAAAGGGGGATCTACACAGAATAATATAAACCCATATAAGTCATATAAATATTAATCAAATAATTGATGTTTTAATAGTGGTGAACCACCAAGAACATTCAATAATGAAGTTATTGAAAGTATCAAAAATTATTAATTTTTTTCTAAGATCTTTTAATAATTGAATTAAGTATGTAATATGTTTATTAGTTACATAATAAATGCGGTAAGCATCTTGAAATATTATCTAAGAGGAATTTAGCCCATCCCTTATATCCACCCTTGGTTTCACACCTACAAACACTTATATTATTTTTTTTATTTAGCCTTTGCTGGTAATTCAAGAGGCGTATACGTTTCTCAAATGACCAACAAGTTTCTCAATGTACCTTTCTTTAATTATCTGTAAAAAAAAATACAAATTTAATATTTTATATTAATTGAATAGTTATATACAGACATACTGTGTAGTATTCATTAAAATAGGATTATATTACATTTAAATTGATCTGACTTGGCTATATTGTGCATATTACTTAAATGAAAATGTCTAAAGAATCGTTTTTAAAATAATAATAATTTATTAATTTTGTTTTTAGAGAAAAAAACCCATCGAATAATACATTTTTAATATTTTTTCTGGGTTTTCATGAGATACATCATTTAAATATTATTATTTTATTTTGCAGAATTCTTAAAATGCAATTTATGTTAATAATTCTATAAAATACATCAAAATTCACAAATTTTGTAAAAGATATAAAAGGACTTTACTATTGTATATTTGATTATTTAAAGTACAAATGTTGATAATAATATTTTTTTTTGTCATATTATGCAATGTCAATTAAATCAACTTTTAAACATTCTGTTTGTATATTTTACTATACTCCGACTAACAGCTGCATATTTTAATCAGATTGCTACCAAATGTTTGTATATTCTTATATGAAGATATTCGATCATTGGGGATATAATTCGTAAATTTCGATTATATTATAACATATGCGATGTGTTGTGTAAGTAATGAAAAAAGTAATTTTACTTAGGACGTGGTATTTTTTAAATTGAGTTTTCTTTAAGAAGTTTTTTTCTACCTAACTTAAAACTGATTGAAATTGACAATGCATCTATAACACGATTTCTTTATTCCGTGGGTACTTAACCTAATTTTATTTTATGGTATATTCACGTTAAAATGTCCCTAAATTTAATTTGTATTATGTTAGTTTCAAATAGTGATTTATCGTGTAAATAGTTTTATCCGTTATTTTTCTTACAACATAGAAATAGAAAATCGAACACGGTTTTGATGCTGCTTTACTTGATTAATCAAGTTTCACCAAGTTGCTCAAATATAATATCAATTTTATAATTTATTATTAAATATTTTCCACGATTCATATGGAAATCAGAAATGATTTGTTATGAGCTTAATTTAATTTTAAGTTTACTAAGTGTTACAATCGAAATAAAGTTAATATGTTTTTAAAGATTTATTACGATGAAAATGAATAGTGTTGAATAAGATGATTTTCTTTAAACTAAGGTTCACATAAACCGTAAAAGGTAGGATTTTTAGATTCTGAGTGGAACGATGAATGTATTGATTTTACAATGATGTGTGTTTTTTTATTTTATTTTTTTATTTTTGTCTCCGTCATCACGGTTTAGGGCCGTAAAACTGCTTCGATTTTTTTCAACAGTATCTTGTTTGATGGGAAAGTGAATCTAGTTGGTGCATTTGGCAGGTCAAAATTTGAAATTTCCAATAGTTTTCAAAAGCGCCGTGAAAAACTAAGAAAAATTAAGGAAAAACGGGAATTTTTTCGCAAAAGCGGTTTTCGAGAAAATCGATTTTGGTTTTTGGTGTAACTTTAAAACAAACGACCGTAGATACATGAAATTTTCACTGGTCGTTTATATTTGCTTTTTCAATACACGATACAATTTTCAAAATATTTTGATTTGTTTTGAACTGTTTAGGGACATTTTCAGTTTCCAATTTTATTAGGTTTTTTTTTCTATGAAAGTCAATAAAACTTTATTTGTTGAGTAAAAATACATACTTGAAAATTTAATACAAGGCTCCTACTATATTGTTACAATGACATTTGAAAAATATTAAAAATCCTTAGTCACAGTTTTTTTTTGTTAGCATTTAAAGTTCAAAAATTGACAAAATATGTAAAAATCACGAAAATTTGCAAATTATTTTGAGTTAATAATTCGTAAAAATTTTTCTTTTTAGAACTAAGATTTTAAAATGTAATACAAGATTCCTTATAGGTTATTCTACCTTTATCAAAAAAAAAAATGTCTACAAAAAAGTCAAATTAAATTTTTATGAGCGTTTGAAATTCATATTTTTACAACATTTGATATTCGCTCGATTTCTCATGTGACAAAATCCTTATTTTATTGTAATTAAAAAACGAATGACTGTAGATACTTGAAAATTTCACTGAATGTTTGTATTAGAATTTTCTATACACGATAAAAATTTGAAAATAACTTGACTCTTTTTGAGCTGCTTACGGACATTGTCATTTTTCAATTTTTTCAATTTTTTTTTTCTATAAATATCAATAAAATTGTTTGGTAAAAATGCATGAAAATTTAATGCAAGGCTCCTTGATACATTGTTACATAGCAGTTGAAAATTATTAAAAATACATAGGCACAA
>NC_042494.1:111101620-111170077 GCF_005508785.2 Acyrthosiphon pisum | reverse complement strand
AATGATTTCCATTTTAAGACTATGATATCTAGTTTTAAACCTGTTTTTAGGAATTGTAGAGTTAGATAAACAAAAATCGGATTATCAATACCGAGTAGATCATTAAATAATAGAATTCGTGAAAATGGCCAGTCCATACAATGGATTATTTAGAATATTTAAGCATAATTTTAAGTGCTCCATAACTTAAATTACATTCGGTTAGCCGTCGACTGTGTACGATTGCTGCGAGTGTAGAGATTTCTATGAGCAAAACCTAGTTCATAATATTATCATAAGTATCACATAATTACATTAATTTATTTATAATACATAAGCATAACCTTAAGTGCTCGATAACTTAAATTACATTCGGTTAGCCGTCGACTGTGTACGATTGCCGTGAATGTAGGGACTTTCAAGAGCATACGATAATAGTCACAATCACAATAGTTAAAATACGGGTTCTTATTACGAGGCTCCAGGAAGGAGCGTTACAAACATAATATATTGTAAGCCTTGCGAATCAAAATACATATATTGTCGCCGTGATACCGACCGTCGAACACTACCCCGGAGAAACACAAACCAGATGCAGAGAATTATTACAAACACCGTCGCATAAGGTCAGTGATCAATTATTTATACATATATAACATGGACTGTCCGAATGACATTAGATAGGTATAATACAGTAGTAGGACGATTTTACGCATACTCCTTTCAAGAAAATACAAAAATCACAATTGTAAAACACACACACACACACACTCATATGTACACTTACTTATAGTCCCTCTTAAATCAACACCTGTACACAAACACATATCGAGTCGTCGAGGGATATTAGGTCGTATAACGGACCACTGAATAGTCGTCCCTATAAAGGAACCAGCTACCGGTACTACCAGCCGCGTCCCTTCGTTCATTGAAATAGGTCGTCAACCCCGCGTGTTTATTTTATACCACGTAATACCACGTATTTTCTTGCCATATTGTTGTTAACAATCATTACTTCTCCTAACTTCCGTTTCTTCCCTTTTAAAATCTTAATTTCTCCTACTACATTTGTTTGGATTAATTATAGTAATTTTTTTCTGTGTTCTTTATTTATAAAATTTCATGTCATTTCATAATAACACTTCTCAAAAAAAAAAAAATGATTATTTTTACGATTATCATTTTTTAAGTTATATGTATACTTTTTGACAACATGTATTTTTTTATATTTCTAAGCAGAATATTATTCCACCAATCTATAAAGATCAATTTTCGGACAAGTAGTTCATTAGTTATAACTTATAAGCATTCAAAGTTTATATAACCGGAGTAGTGGACAACATTTGGAGGGAACCCATGTAACTCCTCTCATCAAAGCATCAAGTTTTAATCTATAAGCTCGTGTAAAAAATATAAATCGGTGTCGTATTTGGTAAAAACCAGTAACCTAAAGAATAGAAATATTATTTATGTATATATACTAAATTTCACCTTCGACCTTAAAATACGTTCTACTTCGAACTTTCAATGCATGGTCAACTTTGTTTGGTACAAGTTTGTAATTTATATGCTATTAATAGGTACTATTATGAACGGGAAAACATTTCAGCATCAATAAATAAGAATAAATAGACAGAATATACATACACTATTTAAATAAACTATGACAATTTAATTATTTTAATTGAATCGAAATTACTTCTTCATGTAAATTTATGATTATGTCACAAACGACATTTAAAACAATAATGAAACTGACATACGTGCATGCAAGCAAGATTATACAACTTTGTATGTAAGTACCAACATAATATTGTTTTTTTCCAAAACTAATTTCTGATTACACTTTTCTATGAATGTACCTAACATTTTTTTTTATAAATTATTTAAAAAAATACTTATATAGGTATCATTGGTTTTGTGTATTTACTGAAAACATGTTTTATGTTTCAAGTTGTACACATATGTTCTACTAAAGCCGAATCCAAATAAGCACGAATACGTTTTTACGACTAATTAACCTAAAATTATATGTTCTAACAATAAAAACACAATTAATAGGTACCTACCATTGATGCTCAAGTATAATGCATAATTATCATATCACATTTTATTTTCATGTTATTTTTATTGACCCCGTGTAATCATATTTAATATTAATTCAAAAATAGCCATTTGTACAGAAAAGAGAGATTATTTTGTATATTATAGTGATGTTCATCCGTATGCACGGCCTAATCGTTCTGAAACTTTTCAAGCTGTAAATTTTATAATACAATTACTTTTTAATTAGATAATATTATAACAATGTATTATTAATAGGCCACTAAATGAGTATTTTAGACTGGATCGGTAGAATGACTGTTATGAATACAGATTTCAAAGTTATTTGATTGATCCAAATATCCAGTGACTATTGAGATTTGAGACAGTCAAGTCAGACCTCTCAATAAATCATCAACGACGAAATCAAAACAATATTACGTTAAGTGATGATGATCATATATTATTATTTTTTGTTATTAAAATTACTAAAATAATAACTAATATGTATAATAATAACGATATTTAAACACAAAATAAACATATCTCAGCAATATTACAAATATTGGCAGATAATTGTTACAATCTTGTTGACCAATGGGGTCACAATATTTCCAGAGCAATATGATTAAAATATTATTTTTAATATTGCTTCAACGTTTTTATTTGTCAGCCATGGGTCTTTGCCACAAAATTGCTGACCAATGTGGTAACAACAACAACAACAACAACAACAACAACAACAACAACAACAACAACAACAACAACAACAACAACAACAACAACAACAACAACAACAACAACAACAACAACAACAACAACAACAACAACAACAACAACAACAACAACAACAACAACAACAACAACAACAACAACAACAACAACAACAACAACAACAACAACAACAACAACAACAACAACAACAACAACAACAACAACAACAACAACAACAACAACAACAACAACAACAACAACAACAACAACAACAACAACAACAACAACAACAACAACAACAACAACAACAACAACAACAACAACAACAACAACAACAACAACAACAACAACAACAACAACAACAACAACAACAACAACAATATATTTGCAAAGAAACAACTACAGCTGTAATACTAAGTTATTTATTAATTAATTTACATACATTACGAACATTAACACGGATGAAGTACTAATAATAATATTTTATTATTAGAATATACAAAATATTAAATATAAATTAGAATAATAATATCATACTCGTATATACTTAACTATTACAACTGCTAATCTGAGAAATAATTACACACGAGTATGCATTGTATTAAGTTTATACAATAAAATGTATAATAATAAACTGAAAGACGTTATTATTATTGATCTTCTTAGATAATTTGATTAAGCTGCCTGTGAAATACTATCTACTAATTAAATAATTGTATATTCAATTTACTCTCGCTGTCCACGTCTTTGTAAAATTCATAATTTCTACTGCGGACATTTCCTTCAAAGACAATAGATAAATTACATTTTCTCTCAAATAATTCAGTCAATTAGACCTTAAAATTTAATTTTTGTCAATCATCATACGAAGTTAGGTATATAATTATTATTAATTATTATTTTAATAGAATATAATACATTTTATAACAAGCTCACACGATGAGGTACCGAAAAGAATATTCCAATATTTGGTGAACTTCCAAGTTGACATCCCGATACATATTAGTGGAAGACAGTCCATTCAGACGGACGTCGTCCATCGTTGACCTTCAATACGTCTCGAGTCGCCCTAATGTAGCCAATTATCTTTGATGTGATTACTCCGGTAGTGTAGCCGCCAGCCATTATAGTTAATAGTTGATAGATACTTAACTATATAGGGATAGCGTAGAGAGAATTCTAAATATCCCGTCGTAAAATTCACAGCAGCCAAATGTGTGTACCTCCCTTATCCAAATTTCAGGCAAATATTCGAGGAAAATATTTTGCGCAAGATGTTTCATCTGGGGCTTTTGATTAACTTGGAAACAGACTAGAGAAGTTTGATAAAATATTGCGGTGTCTTAGAAAACTATCTTCAAGATGAGTAATAAATAATGTAAGGCATGGTATGTAAATAGGTAATACTTATTCAATAATTACATTCTACAGTGTGTATTAGATCGTTTGAACTGGACTTGGGTCAGCAAGTGCTTTTTTTATGAATAAAGTTTGATAATTTAACCACCAACACCAGGTTCAGAAGACTATGTGTTTACGTCAGCTATTATTAACTATACGTCTATACTATGTTTCAAAAGAGAACATACCGCTTTTACGCATAACGACCGATGCCCTGTCCCGAGGCCAATTTCCCCCACTCTTGCTGAAAATGTGACACCGACCTTGCACGATAGTGGCCGTTCGAAGTTATCCGACAAGACGTGTACACTGATTTCAAATTGTTTACAATAATTATTTGTGATGTTTGACCGTCGGCGTATTGTGGCTCGATAATCAGGATTTTGTAATTTTTATGCATTTTAATTGATCTTATTAGCGTTAAGTTATTGTTTTTACAATGTCTGATTAAAAAATTGTCCTTTGTTAATATCACGGTTTAAGATATACAGATTACTCAACTCCGTATAGAAATTAGAAACTGGTCTCCAGAGTGATACCCACAGTTTATCACCAAAAAATTAACTGTTCACCATATGACGAAGTATATCTAGCGTTCTCAGTGTACCTACAAAATTATATAGATATCGAAATAAAAAAAAAATATATCTATCATGTAAATATATATTGTTTAACTACATTAATTTCTGAGTGCGCTCTTCGTGACCGGTGGTACTTTTTAGGAGATGCGTGCTGCCTCCCGGTATGTCCTATTTTGAAACAGAGTATAACTAACTAAAAGAGTGTAATTATAATTTATAATATTACGTATCAGTATGACCGGTTAATATTTCATAATCTGATGATTAATTTATAAAATGTATTTATTAAGTAAGTTTATAAAATAATGAATTAGCTTATAAAACAACTCTATAAGTATATTATTTATTGCTAACGGGTTAAGAAATTTTTTTATATGAAGGTCGGATCCAAGCAAAGAAATTATTGATTTTATTTTTATTTTTTGTTTTTCAGAAAATATTATCTGAAACTCAACAAAGATATTTCATATAAACACGTCATATTTCAATAAAACCTTGGTTGGTTTTGGAAAAACCTAGACTAGGATTATTTGAGGTTAGTCAATAATTTTTCAAATTTGAGACGTCCTTTCCAGTGAACCAAAGATTTCAGTAAAATCTTTGTTTTTTTAAAACATAGACCTAAAATAAATAAAGAATTATTACTAATAAGTAACTACTAATAACCGATAATTAAATTACTAACTTCTTGAGCTAATAATTCTTGAAAAAAAAACCAATAATATTTAATAATTGAACCAAATATAGTTATGTGTGGTCATAGTCATAGACGGAATTGTAATTTGGTCTATACATACAATTATACAGTCTGGCATATTAATTACAATTAACCGCAAGAATTCAAACATCAGCGTGTATCGATGCGTAAATTGTAAGTTTATCAAACATAGCAGTATTATTCCCTTAAATCTAATCTATAATTTCAAATACTTAGTTCCGTTGATATATAAATTAAGTGCATCTCTTGTCAGCTCAATGTTGAGATCTAGTCATATTATGCATAATATGTTATCATTAGTTGTTCGATTAAAAGACATTTTTTAAAAATATTTATTCATATAAAAAAATATGAAAAAATTATTCAAAAAAATAGCAAACAAATATCGATTAATTGAAATAAATTATATGGCATAAAAATGCAAAAAAAAATGATTTATTTTATATTGTAGGTAGGTAGGTAATGAATTATGATGCTACGTAATTATTATACTCCGAAGTTCCAGCATCGAATTCTCTAAAAGAAGAAACGTCACCGAATCAAGTTCGATACATTATGGATTAGACGTAGGTATAGCTTAATAAATAATAGGTACCTATAGGTAAAATATTATATCAGAACTTTTAACCACCACGAAATGTATTCGTTTCTTAGAAATTCAAGCTTAATGATCAGGGTTTTTAAATTATTTGAATCGAATAAACTCTTTTATACTTTATTTACTCCCTATTATATTCTAGCTTTAAATTTGATATACTTTATACTCGAAATGGAATGGTTTTTTTTTTGTTTTTCAAAACAAATTGTGTGTATACATAACTTTTGGGCTGCACGTGATTTAATTTAACACAAAGCTCCACACTTATTTTAAATACAATAATATTAGGTTCCGATTGAATCGACTATAATTATAGGTCACATTAATCGTGCGTATACGACGTTCCAACTGATCTACGACCTTAAGATGTTTTTATAAGTAACAATTTTTGTAGAACAAATAATAACATTGTGGTGGTGATCAAAAAGAAAATGTTCATACAATTATTGTCAAATAAAACAATGGTCTACATACTCGTCGGTTCTAGATTGATGTAATAACGTTCAATGTGTAATCGATCACGGCCATGGAATTATTATGAATAAAATAAATTATGGCGGCGTTCAATATTTCTGTATGACACAAAAGCTGTCCGGAAATATAAATTCGTGACTTATAGTTTTTCTCGTAATGGGTTTTTAGCGACTTTTTCCGAGCACGTCGACGTTACCGTGGTCGGAAAAATACCGTAAACGTTTCGCCCATAAATCGCGAGCTCCTAAACACAATATGTCGACAGTGGTAGTGTACCGGTGGTACAGCCTCTCGATTGCACACGTACACCTCGTTGGCCGTTTATAGTTTTTAGTCATCTGTCATAGTGCGTATAATTCATTGTTTGGGATTTATATTATTATTTTATTTCGATTGTATACGCGAAATCATTGTTCAACGACACGCAATTGTTGCAATCGTATCGTGTATATTTTCTACAGGTGTGAGTTTGTATTATAGAGCGTGGTTTAATATTGAATATTATACGAGATTCTAGTCAGTGGTATTATACACAAAACGATGAGCAAAACAAATTAGTTAATGTTATTGGAAAATTAATTTGATATTTATTAAGAATATAATTTTCTATGAATTCTAACTATACTATTTTAAATTAAAATTATTTCTAGTCACTAGGTATATCAGGACTGCTAGCATGAATTAAAATATTAATTTACTCTAAAATAATGGTTGCTTAATTTTGATTTTTAAAATGTTTTGTGAAATTAAATATCCATTTTAAAATTGATCATAATATGTGTTCAATTTCCAATAGTTTAATGTAATACAAAGTTTTATACGGTATAGTAATGGTACAATACGGTATTATACAACAATAACAACAAAAAACTGTAGTATTTTAACATCATTATGTATTAATAATATAATATGTACTAGCATTTACAAGTACGCATATCGTATTATCATCTATACAGTCCATAATGTTGTTGTTCATTTTGAGGTTGACGAAATGAAACAAATTAATATAGTTATGTGGAAAAAAATAACAAATTATAAATTAATAATATAAAGTATAGGTACGATATAATATGACAATACTGGTTATACAATTATTTATTCTTTTTTTTTTTCAATTTTGTACTGTACTTGGTTTAATAAAAATTATACCTATATTTCACCACATTTTATATAATAATAATATATTATACGGAATATTCAATAATAAAGTTTATATAATACTTTTTATTATTTTACTTTTGATTCCATTATTAGCTATAACTATTTTTGATGTTATAAAACTCACAAAATTATAATTTTTATACGCACATTTATTTGCCATAAATCAATTATTATGCTTCATTGGATTTTATTTTTAATTAATAGTACCTATGTAGCCATTGAACTGATGATAATTTAAATAAAATATTTTTAAATTAAAAATTATCTTTACGGTTTTGCATTTTTTTTTTTATAATTATCTTCATCGATATTTTATAACTTCAAAATAAAAAATAAAATAAATATTACGTTGAACTTTGGTCAAAGCGTGGACACAATGTTAGAACAAAACCATTCAGAAATGTATCGCGTTTATGAATATTTTCTACTACCTCATTTAGTGCATTTAGTGTACCATCTACTATATCCGATGGCCGATTTAAGTACCTACTAAGTAGGTACCTATACTGGATTTATGCAGAATAATAATTAGTTCATATGATTGGTTGGTTATCGATTATATGGCATGCAAAAATAATTTTGATTATGGTGTATGATAAATGTACATTCAATTTGAATGTCGTGTTGTATACCAACTGTTTACGTTTGTTACCTTAATTACTACTTTTATGACGTATATTTTTCACTGTTACAATTTGTAACCATATATTTGTTTAACGTGTTTAAAATATATATTATGTATCTATACAGATTATTAACATTAATTAAATACATTGATAGTTATACATTTTATAGTAAACAACAAATTTTAATTAATCAACTTATTTATTTATTAACTTGATTTGTAAGTAATTGTTTTGTGTCATATTAATGCAGCACACGGCTTTGTGTGAATAAACAATAAAATTAAATATTTAAATAGAACTATTGTTGAGTATTATAGTTTGAGATAATATTTTCCCAAAAACCAAATTTCTTCTGATATCAATTATTAATTTTTTTCTAAAAGAAAATTTGGTTGTAGCTATTATACTATTTTTA
This sequence comes from Acyrthosiphon pisum, assembly GCF_005508785.2. NCBI lineage: Eukaryota > Metazoa > Arthropoda > Insecta > Hemiptera > Aphididae > Acyrthosiphon > Acyrthosiphon pisum. Next base: position 111,161,367 of record NC_042494.1, on the reverse strand, counting down.
CTTTCCGATTTAGGATGTTGCCATGATTGTAATTATTAAATGCACGGAAAAGAAAATCAAGAGAAAATGCAATCCCTAATACTATTATTATTATAATATACCTAAGGCTAAACACAATTTGGGGTAAATTATGGCAAATGATGAAACGCGTCATATTGAAGTCAACACTGTCGTTTGGAAACGTGTAAAATGATGACATAATTAATTCTTTCAAACCTATTCGACTCAACACAAACCATCTAGAATCTAACACGTGTTGGATACAAAGCTACAAAAAATATCATCTATTTTTAGTATTTATATAATTTTAACTACATGGATGGAATCGGCAATGGCAATGTTTTTACCGTCAAATAATGAAAGACTATAATATAAATTATGAAGTCTAAAATTAACGTTTGATTTCCCACTGTTTGTTGGTTTTACGTTTGTTTTAAGAATACAATTTTGGTCATAAACAGTCTTACTCGACATCTTGTTTTGTGATCTTGATAATGGTTTTAACATTTAATTCAATTACACCTAACATTAAATATTCATAAAACTAAGTCTAGATATGGTTGGTGATTACTAATTATACAATATTATTTTATAGTTCACTATACGATAACATAATATTTAGTTTCTTACTTTACATTAAATGTACAAACCGTTTAAAACACAAAGTGTATGAATTAAATATTTAAAGTTAAATTTGAAACGTAGGTAAGAAATTACATTTAAAACAAGTTCTTTTAATTACAATTATTGTTATTAAACTCTACAGATAGTAAATTGTTTTATAATTATGTTATTATAAAATACCTTTATAAAACAGTGGAAATAAATATAAATTATATCTAATGATTACTACCCTGAATTTTAAAATGTTTTTTACTGATACTAAAATCGTAGTTTAGACGAATAAATCCTTTCATACAAACTAAATCTTATATATTATTGAATCCAATATTTATTTTCTTTTTTAAAATTACAATTTAAGTTTTTCTGATTATTAGTCATCAAAATTTAGTGATAGAATATACCTGTTACATATTTTATTGTCATTATACACAAATATAGCCATTTTTATAATTATTATAAATAAGTAGTAAATTAATTATATTATATATCTAATAGAAATAGTGATTAAAATTTGTGTATTTTCTCTTTATTATTTAAGTATATTATGATAAATTATTAAATTAACTTTTTTTATTTTAAACAAACATAATGGGAGCGTCCAGATTTGAGCCAATGAAAGATAGGCTTGTTATCTACTTGTATACATTCATGACATGTCTTATTTGGACAAAAAGTTTATTGAAAGTATATTACATAATATTATACTTCGATGGCGTTTGATTGGAGGTAGCTTGAATTCAGTTTGAAGTGCTTTGTTCAGTATGTATCATGGAGTGTTTTAAATTATTCTTAATATTTTTGATTAGAACACTTGGACTATAGGGGAAGGCGGGGCAGTACCGTAGGATTAAGCTTCTATGGTTTCACCATTAAATCATGTAATTTTTTACAAAATGTAACTTTTTAAGTTTTTAAATATATACTCGACAACTACTGTACAACAGAGCGGTTGACTAACATTGACACACATCATTGTAAAACCAGTACATTCTTTCGCTCTGCTCAGAATCTAAAATATATTTTTTTATATTTGAAATGAGTGCATATTTATACTGAGTACGCCAGGAACGTTGTGGGTGGACCGCGCGCTGCAGACGCCGACAGCTGTCCCCGGTTCCAGTTCCGACTGCAACGCAACGTTCCTGGCGGAAGACCACCGCCTCCTGTCCACGTCGGCGTCGCGTCCGGCCAGGACTTGGCAGTCCGCTAGCCACCGCAGGACTTCCGACGTTGACGGCGGCGTCTTTAGGACCGCGGACGGATCGACGATGACGTTGTCCGCTGACAGTACCAGCGGCCGGTTGAACGACGCGTCGACGATCTGGCACCAGACAAAATGGTTTGTACGCCGCATGTTTTGTTGCGGCGTCTGCCGTCTGATGACGTGTCCACGCGTCCATCTGTCGGCCGACGTCTCTACGGAGATGCACTGCTGACACGTCTGTCAGTTTTCACAGATTTTCGAGACGTTTCGAACGTCAGCAGCAGCTGATCTGACATCCAGCCGTCTGCAGACTGGCTAAATGTATAACCAAATGTATGATGTATAAAATATATTGCTGTAAATTGTTAGAAATATTTTTTTGTATGTAGCGATTCTGAGCGGAGACTGTGTTAGCCTAGGCCTAGGTCAGTGGCGCCTAACACGTATGGCTACTGGGTCCACACTTGTTGTAAAACCGTAAGTAATTCCTGAGGTATAATTATACTATTTTGCCCCAACAAGACTAATAAAATAAATCGAGCTTTATAAAAAACTTTAAGTATAGATAAATGAATGTATCCAAATTAGAAATGAAAATTACACGTCTTAATAAGGTATTGAATAATAATAAAAACATTTTATTACTATTTTTTATTTGTTAAATATTTGCAATTATTTTAATAATTTATTATTAAACACTTCAAATAATATTTTTCCAATATGTGATATCAAAACACGCGCATTATCATATTCAATAAATAAACAAACAAAAAGTTTCAAATCAGTGTGTTCAGTTTTTTTCCATGATATCAATTATTGAAAAAATCCTGATTATACGGTTTTGACCCACATACGGTAATACCCCACTTTCCCCTATATATATATTATGTCGTTTGACATAATAACCCCAAACGACCACAACTGTTTATAATAATGGAGGATGAAAAATGTGTCTGTACAAGAGTAGATAGAATTTTTAGCTTAGATTATAAGCCTTTGAGAGGTTTGTCGATTTTTATAATATTTTAAAAAATTTAGGTCCGATATACGTGAAAATTTGTTTTTACTATTTTCATGTAATGAGTAGCAGTAACACTGATGGTTCTTTTTATCCATGTGACGTTAGATAATTAGATATGTTTCAAGATGATTTTTTACTGGGTCTCGTGTCCATAGTTTGCGTATAGAAAACACGCGATGCGAATAAGAATCCCTGTAATTTCTAGGAATAGAGAGCATTTTTACTTTAGAGAAGTTTTCCGATTAATATATTCATTGTCTTACCTCCGGTGTGTCAATTTATATGATGTTTTGTGTCGTTTAAGCTCGATCAAGGACAAGGTGAGAATTCGTTTTTATTTTTTTCAGGTGTGGAGTGAGCAACGTTGGCCGTCTGTTTCGTTAGATTGTTAGATATATTTGGAGATTCTTTACTCGTGTTCATAATTTTGCGTAGAAGATATGCGACGTGAATGTAGAATGCTTTACGTGCGGACGACCGCGACTACTATAAACGACGAGCGTAGACTGATGATCAGTCTTTGTCACCAGTACCAGAAGTCTAGAACACATATTTTCATAAATCATTAGTACAATTATATTATGCATTCTATTAAAATTATTAAAATTAGTAATTGACACATTTTAAATATACATTTTATAATAATAAACAAAAACAATAACAATAATATTTCAAATACTCTTGGGTTTTAAGTACATTGTAGCGAGTATATTTTGTATATTATTTACGTTTGATACTAAAAAAAATGGAAAAACTAAACTGTTAGGTACATATCTATAGCCTACCATAAAATATTACGGTATACATAATAATAATTTTGAAATAAATCAAATGTATAAATTATCACAATGTATATTATTATTATAATACAATTTTCTTTTTGATATTTTAGTATAGATAATAATTAATGAATTTATAATTTCTGACCGAGAAATTAAAAATATGCAGTATTAAATAATAAAGCACATTAATAAAAAAATAATTAAGTGGTTTTAGTGAAATTAGAAACCAAGGAGAGGCCGAAAGGGTGATTGACTTGTACACCTATCGCGGAGAAACTCAGTCTTCCAGTTATTAATATAAAATATAAATTACACAAATAAATCAGAATAAATTCGTAGTGAAATTAAAGATTTTGAAGATTTTATGAGACCTCTATGATATAACCACAATTTCTGTAGTTATAAATTCTGACTACACTTGGTGTACTTTGTATTCAAAAGATAAATTCATCTGTACAATGGTAATATTTATCTAGACTTGTGGTTGTTGAATTTATTGTATAATATTGGATTGCTGAATATTCTAGAAAATTAAAAAATAATTTTTCACGCTTTAACTTGTATACCTGGATATTTTTGTTATATTATTACATTCTGGGTACATTCACTATTATAACTGTTTTTAATATAGGTTTCTTCATATTATTATTTGAATTATTGAGTTAATTATAATAATTACAGACACATATAGAATTTCAAGTATTTTGGTTTTTTAACAGAGGTACAATTTGTTTATTTTATATAATTGAAATTTAATTTAATAACTACATGTTTTCCGATATTTGGGACACAAGAAATTAACAGAAAAAAATGCAAAACCACATTGGAAACAGTTACAAAGTAATAATAAAAAGTCTTAATAAAAACTGTGCTCAGCTGCTCAGGTATTGCAGTATTATTACTTTACCAAAAGCGATCCATTAAAATAAAAATGTCCACTTTCCAAATCGTCATAATGGTTTGTGAAATTAATGAGCTTCCTCTCAACTCAATTATCGTAAAATTATCTATTGTGTCACTGAGTTCAGTGGCATGGACGCCTATCGAAAACGGTAAATATTGTATTGTAGTCATTTTACAGTGTCTTAAGAATTCCAAGCTTAAGCTATGGTTACACCCCCAAGGACAATCCTGTTCGAAATTATTACAGTACGACATTTTTTTTTTAAATATATTAAAATAGAACATTTAAAAAAAAATTATATTTTTACAATTAATTCTATATCGATTAAATGTTTTAAATATTTTAGTTATTTAATGACACCATACATTTTAAATTTTTTATTCCAAAGCAAGGTATTTTTCTGAGCACCTAAATATACAAATTTAAATCTTAACGAGTAGTACTTATTTATAAGTACCTACCTCTTTAAAGTTTATATGAGATGAATAGTTTATAGTATATAAAATTAACAATTTTGTGGGGTATCACTTCATTCCATTTGATTAAACTTTTTTAAAACCTTATATCTGTAGTACATTTATAGTTATAATTAAAACTCGTTTAACATTTTATTTATATCTACACATTTTTACTTTTGTTTAGTAATTACTGATGGCTTAAAATTAAGTAAAAAAATATTTTCTTAAATGATATTAAATGAATGAATGTAGACTGTTTATTATCCTAGTATCAAATAATATTAACATCTATATTTTTAATTTTTATTATTTAAGTAGCATTTAAGTATGTTTCTACATTGTTTCAATCAGTGGCGTATCTACGGGGTCATATTCCTCTCCACTCTCGGAGACCAAATTGTTGCACAATACAACATTTATATATATAAATATTACCTAGTTAATAAAATGTGTATTATTATTATATTTAACATTCACTATAAAAAAATAAATTCAATAACAAATAATATCGATTTAGTTAAATTTTAGTAATTATTTAATTAAAGGAGTAAAATAAATTAATAAATTAATTTAGATGGAATGAACCCAATGGCTAATACATTGTTTTACAGCTATTAAATTTGTAGGACCGAAGTCTATTTAATGAGAACACTCAATAATAACATCATAATTTTTATAATAATAATATAAATGATATATATATATTATTAAATCTATTATTAAACTATTATTTAACTATTTTATTATTATAATAATTTATAGCACCCATAAGGAAGCCATTTGAAATAGTCATAAAATATAACTGTTTTAAACGAATTTTATGTTATGTGAATTAGTCACATATTTTTACATAATAATATTTGGTTATAGAAATATAATTAATTTAATCACAGGCATTACATTTTAAATACCTACTTACTTTCACTGAATAAACATAATAAGACTTACAAATTATAATTTTCGAGGATAAATAAGTATTAGAAATGTAATTATGGTTATCAAGTTAGGATACTATTGAAAATTAGTATTATCTTTCTAAAATCAAGACAGTTTTAGTAATAACTCCGTTTATTAAAATGTTAAACTTAAATTTCAATTCCTTGGAAAAATATGTAGACATATTTTTAAGTACAAGAACATCGTATAAATAACTGTTTGATTTGAGCTACAATACGAAGGTGAAAAATTTTTAATTCTCTAGAATTAGTTAATTATAACCTATTAAAGCTTAACTCAGTGAATTTCTGATACATTTAATTTCTAATAAATGTAACTTATAATTTTAACATAATATTATAATACAATTATTAAGTATAATAATTAGCTGAGTTCACTTAACGGTTTAATTTACTTTACTTAAAAGTAAATGATTTTTTTCTGTTAAAAGCGTTTTTCAATAATTTGTCAGTCTTTATATAGCATTAATTACATTATTAATATCATCTTTACCTATAACTAATTATTATCATCACTAATATCACATATTGGCTATTACCTAATATCATCATAATATTACACATTAAACGTTTTCAAATTGTCTAGAAATTATTTTTTTTAATAATTTATAAGAGCCGTGATTAGAATTTTGATCGACATTTCTAGGCAAAAATAAAATTTAATACATAATAATATACGATAGTGCGTATAATAAATTCAATTTAATCCACTGCTCTTATTGATCACGCCTTACTTACCGTCACTCACAAACCTCGTTGATTAATTATTTTAAGACACCTAAGTAATTTTTAATACCGAAATAAAGTTTCGCGAACAAAATTAAAAAAATACATTTTACTATTGAGAATCTGAATACGACAGCTATTACCGCGACACGAGCACACGACTAGAATAAATATTATTTATTTCATTGCTTTAAAGAAATAGAATTCATAAAAACATTTTTGGAATTTATTTATGAATTCTTGAAAGTTATAAATTGTGTCAGATCGTGGTGATATGTGGTACTTGTGTGATTTAACAGTTGTATAAAAATGTGATAAGTGTTATCAACATTAAATAATTTATGTATCCGTCCCCTACCACAAGTATCTCTCCGGGCTGCAACATGATTTATACACTATTTGGACATTTTGGGTAACATTATTTTTTACACTGATAAACACATATATTATTATGAATGATATTTTTATTTTAAAAGTTTATTCTGTTGCACTATATTTTATGTTATGTCAAATAATATGTATAACTTAGATGTGCACATCTAAGTTACACTATCTTCATGTAATTGTATTATGTTAATAGCTTTAAAGCTTATTTACACAAGCAGGGCAACTTTATTCTATTCTTTGATAAATTATCTTTACCGTCTCTTGGGTAACACACAACATCTTGTTTATTTTGTCCAGTTAACCTTCATAGCTTATAATTATTTCACAATTTTCTTTTTATATCATGGGTCATTTTTCCCCCAACTGTATCTTTCTCATATAATATCGTTGAGTATAAATATACCTAATTATAATATATATATATATATATATATATATAACATGATTAAGTTTTCATTTTATTTTCATGACATTAATTATGATCGCTCAATAAATTCTCGTCATAAGTTAATTTAAAACAGTACAAAATTATAGGTACTAAATTACTCAAACAATTATTATTATTATATATTTATTGATGATTGTTTACAAATTACATTTTTTAAAGGGATAATATATTTTTGAAATCGTGTATAATTATAGGTAGTTGACCAATCATTAATTTTAAATCATGAATTTCAATCATTATAACTATTGGTAGGTACTATAATATTTAGTATTGATAAAATAGTTATTTATATATCGAAATAATAATATGTTCCTATATTTCAGTGGCCTGAAGATTTACTATATACCATGTAAATCTGGAAAACTTTTTTTTGTAAATCCCCGAAGACGGACACATTTGAGGGGAATACTGAAATATATGAAGAGTGTTAGCCACTTTATATGAGCTAACATAATATATTTATTCAAAAATTGATTTGGATCCCATTCAAAACGAGGAAATATTGGTTTTATTTACTATGTAGAATTTCTTGGAAAATACTTTTTAGGTAGTAAAAATCCTTCATAAAATGCATGTTGTATCTACATAAAATGGTTAGAAATTGATGATAAACTGAACTGTAGTTTATGACATTGCCATATTGTTTTACTCTGAGGAAAAGTCAAAAAACTCATCTTAAATTTTTTGTTTTTACATTTCGTTCACTGATTATTTATTTATTCTTAAAAACTGTTTTGATGACTTATGTCATAGATCCTTTAAATTAATGCATAGGTATGTTAGTATCATGTTATAATAAACTAAGTAAATTATATTTATCTTTAAAATTAAAATTTATCTCTAACGTGCTAAAAATGTGATACAGCGATGATAGATCGTGGTGGAATAATATTGTTTATAGATTTTTTAATTTAACATCATTGTAGTCAAACCAAAAATTGGTGCCTATTCAAGAGCGCCCTTTAGAGGTTTCAAGGGGGTGCAAAGTTGGTGCTTAGTTTTTTATTAATGATATTATCACATTATTCGTGTGTTACTAATGAAGTCCGTTAATCAGTACGTCGGCCAAAATTCGGATGGAATATTGCATTAGGATACTGTTCTATAACTCTGACGATATAGAAAACAAACGTTACCATCAAACGTTACGGTACCGTAGATTTTATGGTACAAAAAAGACAGTAAAATACGGAAAAAAACGTATCGGCGCCCTGCAAATATATAATATTGTAGCCGGTATTATAATATTATGATGTCTAGGTATCGAATACCGTGAGTGCGCTGATACCTGCAGCAGTTACCTGGTATGCATAACATGTCGACAACAGTAATTTTTACGCGATTCGCGCGACGAGGACGAAGCCGTCGTTTACTGGATGCGGGGGGGTCGTGTCTCGTCGTCAAACTTTCTTCGAGACGTTTTTTTTTTCTTCCACCTAAGTGTCAACTCCGCGAAGAGGACGACGGAAACGAGACGTTAGGCCTGTATGACGGTGGTAGACGCTTTGTGCGGCGGCGACGACGAATACTATAATAATATACGAACGCCGCTCCGTATCAGCCGCCGCTGGACGATGGGGAGGATAGGGGAGGGGGCGGGGGCGGGGGCGGACTTCGGCGTCATCGACAGTAAGCCAAGCAACGCGCAGCGCGACGCACGTACTTGGTGTCACGCGGTCCAAGTCCTTATTATTTTCTCCGCGCACATGATACGAGTTTATTTCGTCTCGATTGATATTATTGTAAATTTGTCGTCCGGGTCGGCAATACGGAAATTTTTTTTCACCCTATTATTTTCGTCGTACAGCAGGACAGCTGCTGCCGCTGCGTCGGTATTATAATATTATTATTGTTGCAGGATGATATAGTGACGAACGGAAAATCAAATTAAATTATATCGCGATCGTGTGTGTGCATGTGTATGTGTATGTGTGCGTGTATAGCTAGGTGTTCGTGCGCGTGTTCCCTTGGTTCTTCTTCTTCGTCTGTTTAAAATTAAATTGAATTAGTTACATAGATTTCGGGCGGAATTCACAAACGTAAGTCGTCCATGATATTATTATTTTGATTATGTATATTATAATAATTTGTAGTGTGTAATTTTCTCTATTAGATATTTGTTATATTATTATGAATTATGAGTTTATTTTCGATTTTATGGATCGTATGACACGTCCAATTTTCATTTAATGCATTATCTTTTGAGGATCAAATTATTATTACAATATTATATTATATAATGTTATGTAAAACGAATTTGATTTTGATTTTTTTTGTTTCAAAATAATGGAATTAAATTATTATTATTCTCGTACAAAGTATTATTTATATGGTAATTCCCTTTATTGGACATAAAATATACATTCGGGAAATGTGATATAATTGAAAAACTTTAATTTCAAACCATGTATAAGAAATTTGATATTTGTCAATTTAGTATATTTTGTTCGACAACATGATTACATATTTTTAGTTTTAATAATAAGACAATTATAATGCTTTAGTCTGTAATTTTTGATTATTTAACTATAGTTCTATGCTGCAATGTTTTATGTTATACCTAAAATGTGTAAAATGTGTTTACTTTGTTTATCCGATACGAATGATTAAAAAAAAAACAACTGTCCTAAAGACATTAGGAATAATACGGTTAACTTTCTTTTACAATTATAATATGTATGAGTAGCATTTGAAAATATCTTAAGGGAGTTTTTACGTATACCATTGGGAACAATAACATTGTTTACTGTGATATTATTTAAGTACTATTTTTGCATAAACGTCAATTTTGACTAGATCTCTGACTATAAGGAGAGTAAAAACATTTTCAAAATGTTATTTTAATTGTGGTGGATTCTAAAGAGAACGTTATACAAACACGATAAACCATAGATAAAAATTGTATGAATACATTTTTTATGAAAGGTTGTTTTCAGATAAACTCTGACCAATATAATTGTACAATTTGAAATCGTTAGGTACTGTTGTTCGATAGAAAGTATTCAGTTTTCAAGTCAAATAATGGAAAAGGAGATCGAATTGATCCAAATTATCTTTCAAGCATCATAAAATGAACTAATCATATCATCCATTTAAAAACTGTACTAGGTAAAGTATAATATACACTATATTGTTGGTGTAGTATGACATACCTACATACAAACGCTCAAAGTTCATGCACAATCATTTTTTTTAAACTTTTGAACGTGATTTAATTTTTTTAATTTTTAGATAATTAAATGATTCATATCATTAAATATTACAATTTGAAAGAAACAGGTTTCGTGTATAGTTAAGCATTCTGAAAATTATCTGATATAATTTAAACATTTATTAAAAATTTGATTTTTACATTAAAATTTTAGAGTGCAGGTACAAACAAATTGTGGTTAAACTGCAGATATTTGGTTCAGTCAGCTTACGCAATATAAATATATATATATATACATTTTTCAAATTCAAATTTTCTATAATATCAACTATAATATTATAATTTAATGTAATTCTAGTGATGAGCAAGGGAGGAATGCACAATATATGAACACAGTTTCTGTAGCTAAGCAAAAATTACATTAACAAATTCAAAACGTACAGATTTATAATAACGGTCCTACAAAAAAAACAAACTAATATAATTAATAACGCATGATAAAAATATATACTAATATATACGACTGCATACTACGGTATGCTATAATACATCGTCAAAGTAATAAATTTAGAAGATTTAATTAACTTAATGACGGTAAAAACGAACTTGATTTTTTGGAGATTAATTATTGCCTATTGGGACCCGATGTCCAGTCCCCAAAAACGGTCTGATGAAAATGTGTTCAAAATCAACAATGGTATTGGTAACTATGGAAACAAATGTCTGGACGGTAATAACGGATAGACACATCGCGGGAATTTATACGTATAGGTAATATTATAATGTATTCTGTATTTATGTACGTATTATGTATATACAGATACAGAAATCCAGAACTCAAGTTATATATTTATATGTGCTTTTATTATGAAAATTCGTTGCTTACAATATCATACAAAATGTTATTAAACACAGAATACGATATACATAATATATAGGGTACTGGATGAATGGATGATACGTAATTGTAACACTTTCCTTTCATTGTTTAATGGGTAGGTACGTTTGTTATAATATTGTGTCTAGTGAAGTAGTGAACAATATTTTCATATATTCGTACTGTTTTAAACATTTAATTGGTAGCAATTATAATTAGGTAGGTATAAATAAAACAATACATATTTATATAATTATTTGTGCAACGCTTCTAAAATAAAAACATGAAACTTTTGATTTTTAAATTTTAAATTCGTGTATACTAATACTATTGAACTTATAAATTATTATTCAAAATTGTTTTTTCTAAAACTAATGATGGATTCTATATTATGCATTGCCGAATAAATACATTTTAGTTGATCAGTAACAATTTTTATATCACTAAGAACTTCGGAACTTCGGAACTTCGGAAATAAAACAGTCGCAAGACAACATTTTATTCCTTTTCCGTTATAGATATTTAAATACCTAGTTTTAAATATTATCTAAATCAGTACAATATATTTGATCGAAAAATGTTATACATATTATATATTTATTTACAGATATGAATATGTGCTTAAGTTTAAATTCGTAGGTGCAATATGGTGCATGCATGTGTAACGAATATGTATTATAAGTATTTAATCTCTTGAATAAAAAAAAAATAGACAGAAATTCCTGTATTAAGCACTCATCTCGATTCTCATCCCGTTGTGAAATATAATAATATGTAAAGGTGAAGTGTTATTTTCAGTTTTAAAATACGTATAATGATATTCCGAGAAGAGTTTAATTATCCAAAAAAAAGTTGCTAAGTGGTTTTATAAATTGATTTAATATATATTGTTCATATAAATATGATATTTTGAGTACCTAACGCTGCAATAAAATATTGTGAACAGAAAATTGTAGCTTTACTATAATAATTCTATATAAATCAAAACACTTATTTTTTTATACATTTAAGTGTGTTGTGTGTAATAAATATTTTTTTTAGACAAATGGATAAGAAACTAAATATAATACGATATGTCACACTTATGTTTTAGTGCTTGCGAAAAAAATATTATAATTTAGTACAACCCATAACAAAGAATATAAAGATTAAATGACATTTCAAAAGTACTGTGAATTTCACAATTTTCCGATTTTTTTCAAAACGACTCACATTTCAAGCGACAAAGAAAACTATAGGTGTTGTAAAAAATAAAACATTTCGTTTTTTTATTACTAGCTAGTTAGAAAAAATATAAATTTGTCTAATTTATACAACGTGTCTACTATAGCTGAATATAAAACTATAATTTTTTGATTTATAAATTCTAAAGTCATAGATGACAGAGTGCATTTAATACATATTATTCATGACGCGCTAGCAATTTTAATATGAATGAGAACCAATTTATTGTTATTTTTATTTAAATAAAATTTAGAGGGAATACGAATTTCATATAAATATGTCATCTAATCAACAAATATAGGTTGGTGCATTTAGTTTGACAATCTCAAAACGCGAGTTTACCAGAACAGCATATAATATTATTATGAGTAAATACTAAATATAGGTATGTGTAAAGTCGGATTTTATCTTTACGACAGACTTACATTCACTGTGACCTGATGTCGATGCGTATATTGATAATGTCGTTCGAGAGAAGATAGATGTTTTTCCTCTTTTTATCCTCTCCTCTTTACCTTAATACATGTAAGTATGTAGAGCTCCGGTTTTAGGACTCTCTCGTGTCAATGGTGAATGAATAATGTATGGCGGCTGCTGTCCCGGGTCTCCAGCGCTAAAATTATGTACGAAGTAAAATAACGTGCTTTAATGGAGATAACACGAGGGGGTGTGGTGAGACGAGGTGTAGAGTAGAGACTGACAAAAAACGCAGATCCGTGTTCCCTAAACCGGAAAACTTTATTAGATGGAAAAATATACTCGTCAAAAAAGGCCGTGTAGTTAGTGAAAATGGTTGGAATAATAACATTTTTGTGGTTATTTATGCAACTGAAAGTGTAAAATACAAATTATTTAAATTATTGGGTTTCGAACGCGTAATACGTTTACTAAACGTTATTATTCAAATCGATGTACTTATATAATGTTATTCTTGCATACATTTATGAACACGTATTAGTGTATCACAATAATTCAATGAATTAAGGTAATTGAAATATTATTTTAGTAGGTAGGTAAGTACAAAATACATGTTTTTTAAAATGTATGATTGTGATATTTTTCCACACTATTCATAATACATAAATTTGGATTTCTTAATAATTTACAGGACTTTTAGCAGCAAAACGTGGATGATCATCAGAATATTTTGTGATGAATGATGATGTATGTTTTAATACATTTGTTAGATTTGTTTCTTTCGAATTTTTACGTGTAACAAAATGTATTTGAACAACAAGTTTGTAAAATTATTACAAATAGGTATAACATAAGGCGCGTCTTTCAAATGAATGTATTCGATATTATGAGTGTCGATAACGTGATAAACATTTTTCATTATAATATGCAAGATACATTATTTTAACTTTTGTCTGTATATTCTAACTTCTATTGTTATCAATACAAAACCTTATTAAATTAAATTTGTTTAAGAAATGTAATTAAGTAGGTAACAACAATACAGTAATATTATGTAGTTGATGATGAAAACCAACATAAAAGATCAGCTATAGCCAAAATGGTCCTTTCTTATAATACCGAGTGTAAAGAAACCTTAAAATACTATAATCACCAAACAATACAATTTATATTGAACAACGATATTTTAATTTGTGACCATTATAATCAAATTAATTATAAAATTAGCACAATTATAATAATTTAATTATTTTAAATTATTTATCTTAAATATTTTATAAATCAGATGGATTATTATTATTCGTTAGGTTAGGTAAGTTCAAAATCTATTGTTTTTTGATGATACTTATAATAAAAATATGACCACTCGCGTGTTATTTAACTTCTCATTATTGAAACAATTGTTAAGTATACTTAAAAATACTATATTTTCAAATAATTACATATTTATCTCAACATTTAAGAAAAATATTGTCGTATTTCTATCATGGTCGTATACTAACTTATTATTTTTAAATAAGAAAAATCATTATTTGGTATGAATAATAATTACTTGCACAATTTAAGAAGTGTGCCATTTTTTTTATCTTTCAAATAGGAATCACCTTTTTTAATGCAAATTAACGAACGGATGATTTTTGAGAAAATGTTGATGTACATTAATTATATTATACAAATCGAAATCTTAATGAGTAGTTTTTGAATTATTACACTTTATGAAGGTAATGTGGATATAATTTTTTTTGGATACGAATCCAAACATAAGATAATATATAAATAATTTTAGATTTATTTTGGTTTGTTTAAAATTATTGTTATAAAACGACAACATACATTGGGACAAGGCAAATGGAATGAAACGAATGCTTCTCACCAATTCACTGTATATTCACTGTAATTCATTCTACTTTAAAATTTTTTTTTTTTGTTAAAAAAGAGAGTTAAAATATATAGGTGAAATACTTTCCATGGATTGTATTTTATTCAAAAAAAAAAAAACAAATACTGAACAGTATTGTTAGAAAATGCATAATATTTGTGAGTAAATTCAATTATTCTTTTGTGGAAGAAATGTAACAAACATAAATAATTTAATAGGATGTACTGTATGAAAACCTATACCCATTTTTAGAAAAAATAAATTAAAAAACCAAAGAACTCTACTGTTTAGTAGGTTTTGAATATGCCCCTACGTTAATTGGTTACTGACGTGAACTATTTACATTCGATGACTAACCATGTGGCATGGTACCTATACAGTAAAGCAACCTGAACGAAGGCAATGGGTGGATCAGCGTTCAGCATAGCATTTATGATAATTTCTATGGACAGTTTATGTTACATTATGTTTTGTATTATTATATTTATTTGCTCATTCGGTGGATTTCACTAATTATTGCAAAATATATCGAACATAATTTATGAGTTATAAGTCATTAAAGACTAAATTGTGGTGTGAATAGTTTCGTGGTATAGAATGGTTAAAATAAGTAAAACTACTATGAAAATTGTACTGTATAATGGTAAATAATGTATAGGTATAATAGATAAATTAAGGTAAAATTACAAAAGGATATTTTTCTTTGAATTAAAAAAAAAAAAATCGAATTTATTGAAAACGTCACGTAAATATTCCCGTTTTCTCACTATTTTTTTTTTAGTTGTAACGATTAATAAGAAAATTACTGAGAATTTTCATGTTTTTATCCTCTAAACTTTTAAAGTACCGAATAGATTACATTTTCTACCTGAAATCAAATTAAATATAAAAGAATAAAGAACTTTATTCTCATCCAAATTTGATGGTATAGACACAAAAATAACTCAGGTTATTGTAAAAACAAGATTTACTCGGACTCTAATAGTGGACATAGTTAACACATAAAAATGTTATGCTATATTTTTATAACCAAGTTTTATTTTCCATAAAATATGGTTTTCTTTTGGTCTTTATCTGAAACTTTAAGTCACATTGCTTGTGTTTATTTTAATGTATTTATCAAGCCCTTATTTTGTTGTGTATAATTTTATTTTTCATATTATGACTTATGAAATATCAATAATATTGTAATAATGTTTTTATTATCGTTTACTAGAAAATTACAGTCCAAGTTTTTTATGTATTTTTTACGTGTTTAATTTAATATAAACGCGAATGCACTAACTTAGGTAGGTACTTAACAATATGTAGTAAAGCTCAAACATGATACTAATTTTACCTATACATTATAATATTCAATGTTAAAAATAATAACTTCAATGTTATTTTATAAAACTTATAAGCATAGTCTTTGTTAATAAACTCTTTTGATAACAATAAAAAAATGAATCACACATATTATCTAAGAATATATTTGTTTATACAAATAATTGAAACAAATGTATTTTCAATTTATTTTAGATCAGTTTGTTAACCTGCTGTATATTACTAAATGTCTAAATACATGAAATTTAACAACATCGTATGTCCTTCTCGATCGTATAAATCGCTCTTGAGTTAGAACAACACAAACAACAAATATCCAATTTGATATTACATTTCCTCTCTCACAAAACTGTTAACGATTTCTTGATGTCTATTTTTTTTTTAAGTAATGGAATTTATATTCCTTCATTATTATAATATTATTATTTTATTATTATTTATAATTTTTATCAAATTACTACAGGACATTAAAATCCTATATGCATCAGTAAGGTATTTATACTGTTTATAATTAAACACAAAGTAAATTAAATCTAACTTAATACAATGTATACAACTTTACTAACCAAATATTTTGATTAGTTTTTAGTCATTAAAATGTATGAGTTTTATTGATCAAAAATATTTCTATTTTTACGATTTCATACACCCAAAATATTTATTCTGTTTAAATAAAATGTTAATTTATTGCATTTTATAAATTCAGGAATCGAAAAGTTATTATAACTTTGTATTTATTACGTTGTAAAAATACAGTAAAAGTGTGATTGAAATTTTTAACGCAGCTTTAACCAAAAATAGGTATGCGTCTCTGTTTTTGTAAAGAGAAGTATAAATATGTAACAACATAGTTTCAGATTGAATAAAATATGAGGAAATACTGATTATAGTATATATATTATATAATCATTTTTATAATTTATTTATTAATTATTCTTATTTGTGTTTACAATTAAATATTTAGTCATAGAAACCAATTTTAGTGATAAAAATATAGTTCATCAGGCGTAATTAAGTAAAATCGATGGATGAAAGTGACTCGTATGACTTATGAGTGAATTATAACTAAATGAAACTTTAAATGTGAAAATGGTGTTATTATTCATATAAAAAAATAACGTTAACATATATCACGGCGTTAACAGGAAAAATAGAATAATGTTCTAATTTATCATAACATTAAATGTAAAAGCATAGTCACGATAATAATCTTGATGACGTTTCCCCCAAAACTTTAAAAACGTTAAATGTAAAAGTATGATAACGTTAAGAGAATTTTTTTCTAAGCTGGGTTATTAAATTATAAATTATTTTAAAGAGTAACATTTGTTTCTTTATCCGATACATTTGATCCATAGGAAATTTGTTAATATTTCAAATAGCTGTGCTGATCAAATTAGGCCAACTAACCATACAAATTACATAATATTCTGAGAACATATTAATTAGGTGTAAGTACTACATATTATCTCGTGTTGTTATAATATAATAATATAATGCTTATTCAATCATTTAATTTAAAAAAAGTATATTTAATTAAATAACCAATATTTTTCAATGTGAATAAGATTTCGGATAACGGTGAATATGATAATTATTGGTACAGTAAAATATAATAATATTATGATAATATCCTCTAGAATGAGGTGCAGAGCCTTATTTTGATCAAATTACATAATATTATAATATACATAAATAGTCATAAATTATTAACTAATTTTGGAGTTAGTACCTACTCATAGTATAATTTTGTACAGTTATAATAGACACATAATGTACCCTATATTTGTTCAGCTTACATTCACAAAAGTATGCATGCTTCATTTAACCACTACTATATGTATTTAAAAAATACTTCAATATTATTAGTGTATTTTGAAACTAAGTAATCTTTCTGAATATTCCAAAATATATTTTAGGTAAAATGGAAATAAATGAGTATAATTACATATTATAACTGGATGTTGAAGACAATTTTGTTATAAAAATGTTCAGTTTGATTTTTCCTACCTGCAAACATCAATGGGCCTCATATTATTTCATCAACACTTTTGTTCACTGACTCGTGAACTGTTAAGTATATCAGTTTAAAGATAAGCTGAGACACGATTTTTTTAGTTCCATCCACAAAATAAAACTTTGACTCAGTAAGCGTTAGGAATTTTTATTGTTGTTAAAACAATTATATTTTTGTTTTATTCGTTAAATTTTATAAGAAAATATTGACAAAATATTGTTCTGTAATTCGAGAGCAACGTTGGAATCTAATTTGGCCGATTTGACATAATCCTAATTTGTTTTCTTTGCCATTTAACAATTCGATTTAAGTAATTAACACATTTTTAGTGAGTTGTGATGAAATATTTACAACCTAAAAACAGCACGGCGTTTTGAATAATTAGGTTTGGAGGATCTGTGTCACAGAAGCAGCTATATTTTATTGTTAATTTTAATTTTTTTACATTCGGTATATAAAAGGCTCCAATGCACGAGTGTTCCTTCATTTAAAAAAATATTATAGTGGTTTTCATCGAATGATAATTAATAATTAAATTTTGTACAACATTTTAGTAACACAGAAAAAAAAATATAGTATCTACAGTGGCCTGTTTAATACCAAAATTCAATGCACAGTATTATGTACTTACAAACGTAGGTATAGGTGCATTCTCTCTGATATCGCCTATTGATACTTTAGTCTATACAATGAAATTTGAGCTTCAACAGTCATAACAATAAACGCGACAAAAGCATATCTAATTTTAACACTATTTGAACACAATATTTTTTACAAATTACATTTATAACACATTACATATTTGTTCACATGACATTTGATTGTAATATTATATTATGATCCCTTGCCTTAGAATGAATGCTATCAAATAAAAAAAATAAAACTATTCATCGTAATTAAATAGTTAGGGATGTTTAAGAAAAAAAGTTTAAGACATATATATTAACATATTCTTGTTAATTTAGATCAATTCAACAACATAATATTTTATCAGAACCGAATAATTCGTTGTTTTTTTTTTTAAGATAACCTACATTGTAAACGTATAAATTAAATACCTAGTTTAAACATTAAACCAGATGCAATAATGGATATTATGATTGGTTGAATATCAAACTAAACAATAAATAAATAATGAATACATTTCATGGAATGTTCAAAATGTACACAAAATCAATACATTGTACTTTATTCTTGTATATTAACAACACATGTAGTTATCGATTAAAAAATGAATACATAAAATTGTGTAAGCAATATTATCTCAAGAAAACTTTTTCAATAAAGTCATTAATTAAAATAATATTTTAATTAGATTATATTATTTAAGAAGTTTTAATAATCTCAGAAGTAAAAAAGTGACAATAGCTGCGAGTATAGGTATTATAAAATTATTTTTATTATGAAAATTTGATAACTTTTATTAATTTTAGGTTTAAAATATATAATAAAAAATAACTAGCAATTTAATTAAATAATAATATATTATTCAAACATATTTTATAATTTAAAGTAAATTATTTATAATATTTAAAATTATATAAATTTTAATTTGGATAATGTTTTTTAATTTATGAATAAGAATGATAAAATTAATGCTCTGCACAATATTTTATCTAATAATATATTTAAAGTTCTGATGTATGTATTGACTTTATAATTAATGTATATAATATAGCCTTTTTATCGAGTATATGTACCTTAGGGTGACAATCGAAAACATGGAAAAAATAAAGCTAAATTTATTTTTGTCCCACCCACCTAAAAGGTTCCGTATGATATATAATATATTTTGTGAAAGTTACCTATATCTCAACACATTTATTTTTTCAAGGTTATTAATAGCATACCTAGATATCACACTTGTGCTCACATTATCGACGTAAACACGCCGATCACACATCATTCATAGTACAACCTAGGCTATCTTTGTCCACCAGTTTCAGAGCGTCCACGATTTTTAGACCGACTGTAGCTCTTTGAGTCCCCATGAACTATGAAGGATTGTTGGACGCTTTTAATTTTGACGGACTGGTCTTCCGAGGATAAGCCAAACGCGTTTTGGATGCATACCTCTGTCTCAGTGTCTGTTATCACCGAGTCCAGATTCTGTAACTCGATGTCCTCAGACTTCAAAAGCCTACAAAATGCGGCGCGAGGCCAACGGTTAGATCTTAGCTCTTCTTCTAGAGCTGCTTAATGTCATTGGAACTTGGTATAATTAAGATTTCAATATTTCAGCTTTCTGTAATAGAAGATGCCTATAGGGCACAATCTATGTATACGTCTTTTGATTGCGTTGAGTATGCTGGCAAAGGACTCGCCGTTATACAGCTTCACTATACGATTGCGTCTGAGAGTGGGGGTATTGTAGCCTGTCTGTTGGCACGTGTGGTCTCGTCTGTTGCACTTAGTTGGGTCTGGTTTGGGTAGCTAAACTTTTATCAGCTAGTTGCTGTTGGAGTTCCTGCGGTTTTTCACTCATCTCATATTTTTGGCTAGAATCTGCTGCTGTACACTGTACCTACACGATTTGATTTATAGTAGAAAATATGTTTTGATTTTGAACTTCAATATATTTTCTACCTTTCTGGTAAGTAAGTTAATCCAGCCGGTATGTTTTGGAGTTAAAAATTTAAAATACAAACTTTTCAAAAAAATACGGAAAAACTGTTAACAAAATCGATTTTCTTAATTTATTGTTGTAATTCAAAAATTAAGTGTCATATTAACTTGAGATGTTCACTTTCAGGTTCTTCATTAGTCGATTTTATAGCTAGGTAATTAAAAATATTAGATGTACATATACGCACGATATTTATTTTATTTAGGCATATTTGAAGGTAAAATTTGATAGATATATTTTGAATGGAGATTAACGATTTTAGTTATTTTGTTGTAATCCAAAAATATTTTTCTTGGTAATTTTACATGTATATACATATTATTATTATATTCTATATAAACAATGGCATTTTCAAAAAATTAAGATTAGTTTTATGCAATTGACTATTTATAATAAAATTAAGAATTACTTCAGGTAATAAATATTAGCAATAAGATTATATTATTATAAATTGTAGTAGGATTGACTCTACTCAGAATCGTTTTTCATAATATGCTATGATTTATCATCGAATTAAAAAAATTAAATATATTATAGTGATTTAAGCGATGATGAGGTAGGGCTGTTCGATTATTTCGATGAATCGATTATTACGATGATTATTTTTTTTCTTCGATTATTTTACAGTTTTCATAAAATTTGATTAATCGCCAAATAATCTAAATTCGATTAATCAAGTAATCGAATTTCCGATTAATCAATTAATCGAATTTCCGATTAATCAATTAATCGAATTTTTCGAATAAACAAGATGATTAATCGTTGTTTTGACGGTTCGAATGAACTCCTATTTTTAGCACTTGGAGAATTTTGTACTCTATTCCATTTTGAGTGGGTCTGTGTTTACTTTACACCAACACACTAATCTTCATTAAAAAAAAATCGATTAATCGGTTAATCAGTCATTGAAAAAATTGGTGATCGATTAATTATTAGTCGTTATAAAATCGAATTTTGGTTTGATTATTAATTTTCGATTAATCGAAATAATCGATAAAATGTGAAATTAATAATCGAGTGGTAAAAAAATTAATCGAACAGCTCTATGATGAGGTATACTCTGAAGTCTGAACAAAAACTGTACAATAGAGTGGTTAACTACGTTCTCCTTTTAGATTCTGAGTGGAACGATGAATGTATTGATTTTACAATAATGTGTGTTTTTTTTATTATTTATTTATTTATTAATTTTTTTTATTTTTTTGTCTGTTATCATGGTTTGGGGCAGTTGAAAAATATTAAATATACCTACATAGGCACATTTTTTTTTTTATAAGCACTTAAAGTTGGAATTTTGACGAAATTTATCAAATTTAAAATGTAATAATTATTTTGTAGTTAAAAATGTATAAAATGTTAAACTTTTATAGCCAAGGATTGAAAATTTAAAACAAGGCTCTACGTAAATAGGTAAATATATAAATTACTTCCTTCACAATAAAATCATCAAATATACTTATTAATATCATAGGCTGACTGGTCGTTTTCGCTCAGTACCGTTTTTCTTATACAATGATATTATATCATTGAATACAAATTTAACACCGTCCATTACAGCGACTTGTAACCTATAGTACAGCAGAGCGACATCCACTTTCCACTTTTTTTAATATGATCTACAAGTTTTAATAATATCCAACAAACTTTACACAGTTTATTTTTAATAAGTGGTAAAGTTACCAACCAACTTTTAAAACTATTTAAAAATAACTTTTAAAATAATATCTGTATCGAACTTTTTTGATGGTGAGATTAATTAATATTGTTGTGTAAATTGTTAAATAGCTAACCCGTGTCACTGATATTCCAGATATTCTCTGTAATTTGTGTCGTCCGTAAAAATCCAGATTTCTATTTTTAATGAACTGAATTTAGTTTGTAAAGTTTGGCACTTCAAATAGTTTTTCAATACATATAAATTATTCCCAATCAAAATATTGAAGTTTTCATCTCTATAAAATGAATTTTTTATTTACTTTGTTTATTAAATATATTATATAAAATAAAATATTTACGTTTGGATTTCTATACTAAATATACCATTATTAACGAGTGTACTTTAAAAGTTGTTTATTTATTTAAACACATTTTCATATTTTCATATTCTGAATGTATTTATGTAACTACATGAACAAGAATATAAAAATTTAAAATATTGCATTATAAAGTCGTCTAACCAGTAACCATAATATAATAAAATAACTTAACTATTATTGTCATTTTTCGTACGAACATAATATTCAACGAATGAAATTCTTGAAGTTGCATTCATATTTTACATTGATCTGTAAAAGAAAGGTAGGTATTCGTCATCTACCTGGTACACAAAATATGTGTAGTTCTACGTTCAGTAGCATGAAATTATAATTTTATCTTGAAGATGAGTGAAATTCGTGATAACCTAATAGAACTGTAACACTTGAACAGTGTTCAAAATTATACATATGTATTGCGTAAAATAATTATAATTTAAAAGTGACGTAACAATAACTTTTCAATTTTGGAAGGCACGTTAATCGTATAAAATATTTTCATAAAATAACGTATCCCTATTCCCTATGTATACGCTTTAGTTATCCGTAATCACAAGAATTCAGTCGATTAATGTTCATAATAAATTTATAATTACGGTAATAATTTTGATTACAATAACAGTAATAGTTTTAATGCAATAAATTATTCCATAGGACAATTGAAATTCCTGAGAGGCAATAACTATACCTGGTTAGAGGTTACTTATTACAGGGTACAGTATAATATTATAATAACGCGAAGTCTAACAGTTATTAAATACTATTATATAGTATTGTTTCGAATGAGTTATTTTTCTTGGAAAATACCATTTCATGTTTAATGATTTCTATTTACGTAAGTCGTCATCCCGCGTCTTATATATTCCAATGTCACTGAAAATTATAACATAATATGTACATTATGATTATGGCACAAGTTTAAATTTTACACAGACCACATATAATAAGTTACAGGAAAAGACATTATTGTTAGATCTGGAAATTATTTGTCGTAATAAAATAAATGAAATTTATAATATTATTATCATAAAAAAAAAAAATGCAATTTTAAATTGTATCTCGAGTTAGAGAAAATGGTACAAGTTGCCGTTAGTGGCATTGTTTTGTTAATTAGATAATTGAATTTAATTAAAGGTGTTGTATTTTAAAAAGATACTTTTTAATCATATTATATACATATAACATAATTAATATTATTTATATATAATACATAATGAATGATTAGTGTGAACGAATGGTTTTTCGAACTAGTGTGAGACGAATAATAATAACACAACTTATTACAGCTTCGTCCGCTTAAACTCCAATTGAAAATACATTAGTTAATGGATTTCAATCCACTAGTCAATGACTCGCTTTTAAATTGCACGGTATAGGTATTCGAATTGTAATCAAATATAATACTCTATCGTCATTGCTCTGGAATATATGTTATAAAAATTAAATCATGGATGTTGTATCAAGATATTATTTTGACGACAGTGTTTGTAATCATGATAAGTTGTTGTATTCTGCAATAATTTATGAAATAGTATCATATGGGACGTGGAAGTTTTCGCAGTTTTTGTAGGAAAACCTGAAAATACAACCGACCGGGTTATACGCAATAATTCCACTTGGAATTGAATTTGTAAAAATATGATCTAATAAAACCGTACAGAATCTACAGAGCTTTTATCATTCAGTGATATAATATATATATATATATATATATATATACATTTTTTTTTGTATCATTTACCTCGAAGTTTAAATTTTATATTATATTATTGTATGTTAAACTTTCGCACATCAACAACGCTTCGAATGGTACCGTATATCTTATTACCCAAAAACGTTGGTTAAGTATACTCAGAGTTCAGACTGGTTGTATACGCCATCATTATACGAACCTCTGTAAAAGTTATGCACTGCGGTGATTATCTTCGTTCAAAAAAAACTTTGTGTGAAAATGTTATTGCACCCGGAAACTCTCACCAAACACTTGGTTGTATCGAGATGGTGAATCGCGATCCTCAAAACTAACTCGGTGCTTGGATGGAGGGCCAAGACCATACACCATGCGATGGTATTAAAATTGTTTATTGACCTTACCTTGTTTGTTGAGTTCACTAAGGACCATCAGACTAATGTACACGTAAAGCTGCTGTACACGCTTATTATAATATACGATGCTAAATTTAAGATTAAAGCTAAAATAGGCCACTGAACGTTGTAATATATTTTTAGTTAAATTGATAAATTACAGGTGGAGCGATTTCATTAAAAACTCAAATGAATAATTAGCCAGTTTAATTAGGACATTATAATATTATAATAAATTGATTCAATATAATATTATTATATATTTGTAACACGGCGCTTTGTATATGCAATTTTAATACATCATGTTGAATGTTTCATGTACTTCAAATAATAATAATTATATCTATAAGATGAATTACCTTGTTACTGTTATAATGGTTATTAAAATGTACCTATACTATTTAAATATCTAATACATTTGTTTAAACACTAGTAAATCATGAAAAGATTTTAATAAATAATATTTCTACTACTAATATTTTTGTTTTATATCAAAAGTAAAGTATGTCCTTTCTGTTATATGATTTTACTTTAACTGTATACAAGTTAAATTATCAAAGATATTATTTAATGTCTGTATTATTGTTATTAATTAGTTTGTACACTTTTTAACACAATTATGGGACTTAAACAATCATTTCCAAAACTATTGACATTTTTACGACACGGTATTTTTTTTTTTATTCTTTAATTGATTAAGCTACTAATATAATATTAATTAATTTTAAACTTAATAATAATATAGTAATAGTAGTTGTACACGTATGCCATTGTATCATTTGTCCGAGAGCCCTAACGTTAATGGTGCAATGGTGTAATGTAATCCTAGACTCATCTTTTCCTATTTCTAATACTCTGTTGAATAAATAAAACTTGTATAGTTCATTTTGTATTAAATCTTGAGCATTAAGATAATTAAATAATACATATATCATACGTACCATTATACATAGGTAAACTGAGTGTTGTACTAAGAAATACTAATTTAAGATTCTGGTACTGAAGAATTTGAATCGCACTCCGTTTAAAAATCGTAAATCTCCTTGAACACTCTGTATAATATACATCACCATACAGATATTTATTCAATGGTTATAAGTTGAGAAATGAATTTCATTAATAACGTCGGCTGATGCTAGAGGAAAATTAATTAGATGTTGAGAAACCCACACTGAATAGTTTCCTTGTTATGCGAAATTTTATAATTTTAAATTAAATTATTTACACAGTAAATAAATTATGGACGATCATAATATACTTATATAATATTTAATCATTTTAATTAATCTTTTTTAATATTTTACAAAATTAAATATGTTTAGTAAGATGTACAAGGACATGTATTTTTATTTTTTATTAGAATATCAAAATTCATTATTTTTAAAATAAGAATAAGTCCTTCTTATTGATATTTCAATAAATTAATTGTAGTTATCAAAAAACATCTAATAATATTGTATGGTAAAATATAGTTAAAATTAATTTTTATTTATAAATACGTAATATCTAAAAACACAAGGGAGTTTTGAATTTATATTATAAGCCCTATTATAATATACATTCATTAATTTTGTTTTATTCTGTAAGTCTCTTGCCTTATCTAACGTTTAAGACTTTTTTCTTAGAGTAACCGCATGTAAACAATTTCAATAGAACATTATAACATATTTCATTTTTCAGAGAATATTCCAGTAATTTAGTAATATAAATTCATAAGAAACATCTGTTAGCCATGCCGTATTCAAATTGGCTAAAGCAAGAAATAATGATTACTTTAATTGAATATATCATGTCACTGTAGAGAATCACTAATGGTTTCTTAAATTGAATACTAAGACAATTAAATAAAAGCCAATTAAATAATTCCATTGAATGCTTAATTTGGTAATTTCTTTATGCTCCAGTAAAGTTACACGAAAATGTGTATTTTTTCCTTTCTATAGTAGCACATAACATGACGGAATATACATATTATAATTATTAACTATAGTTCTGTATTAATATTGTTTTTTGTTGTTGTATGTATGCGTGTGTGATATCAATAATGCTCATGAACTAACTACCCCTGGCCCTTCTCTCTGGAATTATTTCAGGTGTAAGGTGTGTATTTTCATATTTTTTTTTGGAATAAATAACAATTAAAATAATTCATGTTAACAAATACTAAAAATGTGATGTGAAATTGAGTGAATGTGTTTTAATTAATGGTGAGCCAATTTTGCGGGTAGGCTTGAGCCCACGATCCTGAAGAACTCCGCGGTAATTGTGATTCGACTTCGCACACTGGCCGCTGTCTGGCTCATTTCATCGAGTTAGACTGCATAAGTTGCCGTCTTGTGATCACTGCTAGGAATTCTTGACTTCGTCAACCAAATTGTATCTGGCCATTCCTTTAATGGCCTCCTTTATCCACATCATTCTTCTCTAGGATAGTACTTTGACTGTATCTAGTATTTTGTCCACAATGGTTCGTGTAATGTTGCATAAATAGATATTTCTTCTCCCTCTGTTGTCTGAATAATTCCAAATTCCTTTTTCCATTCTTCTGATGGCCCACCCACGGGACTGGTTCAATAGGAAAGTAGTTTTCGCGCTCACAAAGCTAAATATATTATACCCATGCAGGCCAAGTGACTTCCCTTAGAGTACCCTCCATCTAATCACTCTGTAAAGTAAACGCAATTTCGTGAAGTAAACTTCAATGATAGAATCCGATATAGCCCATCGTAGGGAGTGTCTCTAGTTGCAGACCAATATGTCCAGAGATTATGCGAGATCAGCAAGCAATTTACCTCTGTTTTCGACCACTGGGCTGTTCTATTTGCTGTACTTGGAATTGAATACGCCACACGTGATTATCGGATCGTATATACTTGTACAGTTATACTCGCTATTCGGGATAATGTTGTTAACTCATCCGGCAAAAACTGGTTGGCGCCACGTAACCACTTCCATTTACACGGCGGCGGACGTTGGGAACGAGGAGTAACGTCGGTGGAAAACTACGAACGACCAATGACCTGTTACCTGGCAACACTCTACGGGTCAAACTGTTCCGGCGGCGCAGTATGCAAGATCTAAAGTGGAAAATCGTATTCTGAATAGAGTAAACAGAGTTTTCTCTCGAAGAGTATTAGTTAAATACAATAATAATAATATATCGTTTGACACAAAACAAAATTAATATTATTTACACCATTTTATACTTTTATTATACTTTTATATTTGATTTAATTAATTTCCTATTGTATTATGACAAAGAATCCTTGCCTCGTATTTTTGTTATTCAATTTTTATTACAAAGATTTTTTGAAGTTTTGAGTTTTGATGTTTTGTTTTCCTGAGAAATAATAGTATTTAACTAACCATAATATGAAGTGATGTTATGTACATGTTATTCTTTGATATTATAATGATATAAGAAATATTGTTATGTACTTACTATCTTAAATTATGCGCTGTTATAAAAAATAATATACGATCATTAGTCTATAATAACTAGAATAATTACATATATATAACACTTATTAATTTGTTAAGTAAATACGTGAAAAGGCGCCTATTGTATTAAAAGTTGATAATTATTATTATTATAATAATATGTCAGTTTAAAAGTTATTTTTCGGTACCTAATTAATTATTCGCAATGAGGCTTTGCTCAATTAATATACATAAAAGTAAATTCACTTATCGAGCGAATAGATTAAATTGATACGGATCGGATAAACTACGTGAAATGTTGTAACTTTGTAATAATAACATTAACCCTAACTTGATAAACTATCAAAGTATTTCTCAGCAATTTGTCAGTTATAGATTGATTGTTGTAAAAATTGTTATTCTAATGTTAACTATGTTTGACTCGTTTGATTCGTTTTTGATAAGATTTAATTTTAACTTTGCTATTATATTTTTGAATTGCATTGTGTTAAAAGCATTGTATCGTTTGGCAACAACTTAATAACGTGTTGTTTACTAATCACATTTCATTTCAGTTAGAGCACATGATATAATAGGATATAAATAATACTTTACCCTAAAAATCAAACGTAGATTTTAAGTTTTAGACAACATTCTATATTATGATATTATAATTGTTGTTTTATACAATCATAAATCTATCGTATCTGTCTAACAATAGGTTATTAAAAAATGAATGTGTTTATTTTAATATTTCATATACTTAACTACGAAATTCCTTCTCACTAAAAATGTATGTAATCATAATAATATTGTATTCAATTTTATAGCAAGATGAATTTCAAGTATATGTATATGTGTTATAAATGTAGCTGTTATTATATTTTTTTTTTCCGTAAACGAAGTTCTGAAAACATTTATTTTATTTAAGACTTAAAATGTTTATAGAAATAGTTGATTTATGTCATTGAGTTGCAAATTAATTGACTGTGGTATTGATGTAATTTTAGACTATATTTGTTGTGAATATATATTAAATAATCATACGATAACTTGAATAACTACTATTTAGTATTTACCACATGAAGGTAGTTAATTTACACAGTGCGACCCAATTTAATTTAATTTATTATATTATGCTGTAGTTATATAGTTACAATATTATATTATAATTTATAATACTGTATAATAGTATATAGGTACTTTAATCATAGGAACACAATGAGCATTCCGATTGTTCTTTAGAGTGTGACTTATTTGAAATGATTTTTTTCCGAGTGATACAATATTAAATCTGATAAATAACAGTTACATTTGTGAATATATACATTTTAATTACATAGGTTAATTTATTGTACAGAATTGCTTTGGTAGACGGAACATTTAGGGTCTCCATATCTATCAGGAATCGTAACAAAATCCATCCTTCCTCAGTCACAAAGGGTGTTAAGGCCGATACTCAGGCAAAATTACGTATTATCAAGTTGAAAGAACATTACTAAATCTTTTATCACCCTCGCTACTTTGTGCAACGCCAATAGTAATTACTAATTGAGTGCACTCAGATGAGACAAAGCTAACATTTTTTCTAATCGTTTTACTGATCCTTTTCAACCACGCAATAAAATTATACTTTCAGAACAAAAAAACTTAGTTTAACAGTTTTTAGATTAACCGTTACAAATAACACTTCTTAAAAATATTTCTACTCAGCTGAAGTGCGATACGCAATATCTAAATTCCCCCAGAAAGAAATTACCAAGTTACGAACTTACGACTTAAACACTGCAGACATTTTCCCCAGAAAAATAATCATAATTCTAACATACATATTTGACTTAATACTCTGAAGGCAATCTTACTTTTTTATATTATAAAACTACCCTAATGTCCCACTCATAATTTAACAAAAAAAATGAAAAATCTACCTGACCGTCCATCATCGTATGGGCCTATTAGTTTACTCCTAATCTTACAAAAATATTTGAAAAATCTCATGCTAAAAAATATTTAAATATAAATTCTATACTAGCATATTATAGTCGGAGGAATAAATATTTTACCCAATTCGCAATTTGGTGTTCATATTAAACATTTATTTTTACAATCCGCAAAATTCATCGCATTTTGTACAAAATATACTTCTCTTTACAAGAAAAATAATATTACACTGGTGACTTCTTAGCCGTTACCCAAAAATTTTACTGTACACTCATGCATTTGCTTAACTAGAACTTATTCTATCACATAGTTTCTATTGCTTATTCTTAAATCCTTCATGGAAAATCGTTGGTTTATAGGCACGTTATGACGTTTATTGACTTTTCCACCAAAACTAATATTGACTAATATATTTTTTTGTTTCATATCTTCATATCTGTCCAACGCACAAATAGCTAAAAGTCCCAATCACACCATCCTCAAACTTTCAAAAACAACTCGTAATCCTTAAAAAATGATATTAGGAAAGTGTGTGGAAATTCAAACTAATTCAAATCCATTCTCTGCACCTTCAATCTTTGTCGGAATAAATTACCTTCTCTTATTCTTAATTAACAGTGTTAGCAATTGCGGAATGCATTCATTTTCAAGGTATTATAATTTACTATCGACTAACGTATATTATAACTGGTCTTCCAAACCATATTTAAATTTAAAGTTAATTTTCACAAACTCTAATTATATATTTAGAAAATGTATAGAATGTATATATTGTATAGAATATAAATATATTGTATTTAGAAATAAAAATACTAACATGAGTTATACTTTAGAGTTTATATTATTATGTATATAATATTATTGTAATGGGTGAAGTGTAACATAAATAACGTTTTCATTACTATATAGATTAAGTTATAATAGTTTTGTTAATTTACTAACTGTATTCTAGAGTATATAGGTACATAAACCACATCCATAGTTGTATTTTTAATTTTTTTTTAAGGAGTTTGCACGTACTATAACACTACATGACTTATAAAGTAAACTTAAAAGTTTGGATTTTCAAAATAATTTATCGCCTAAATCCCACAAGTCCCTCAGTACTCAGTTCTAATTTACTATGAACGTCTTTGCGCCCAAGTTTCGAGTGATATATCGCTCCCGTACGCGATATTTGCAAGAGAATAATCCATTTATGGTACCGTAGACAGAATTGTCGGTAAGTCGAGAGGCAAATGGTTGACCAAAAAACGTTTAATAACCATAGCCGTGTAACTTCTGAAACTTTTTGCACCTAAAATATAGCAAAGTTGTTTTTTCAGAGAAGGTCACTTCTTGTTTTTTCTTTTTTCTTTAAATTTTTAACCACCAAAACGCTTACCCACTTAAGAGATTGCTGAAAAGTCATTATAAACTTTATGACGGTATCGCGAAAAGCACAGCCCCGCCGTAATTTGGTCATAATACATTTTAGTGTTTTTTGTATGTCTGCCACGTCTAGCTGTATAGTCATGAACTATGTGACGTGTTTCTTGTCAAAAATGTGCTGTGAGAGTTTAATGAGTTGAGAAATAATGACTCCAAAATGTAATATGACTTGACATGGTTGAGTAATTAAAACGTATGCAGTGAAATAATACATTTTTAGTAGTAAACTTGATCGTTTTAATATATTTTAAGTGCTCATAACTACGTAATATAATACATATATTTTTTTTTAAAACCGATGTACTAATCATAAGAAAATATATATTGATTGTTAAGGTGTTTGGAAGTGGTCACTTATATTTAAGTGTACTTGATAATATCAACTTTTCCGTCCTAAAATCAGTTTTCGAAATTAGATTATTATTATTGTCTTACTAAATCAATCGGTAAGTACGTTGAATTGAAAACACTTTTAAAATTGTATGTTTAATATATATATTATCTATAATGTTACATATTATGCTGGTAAATAATAACTAGCACTTATAATATAAGTTCAAGTATGGTATGAATTAAAAATATTAAGAGAAAATATAATTTAATAATATAAAACTTGCATTGTACTCATAACGTCGAGGAGGAATGCATACTATTCAAACTTGTGTTAGATATAATATAGTTAGTTATGTATTTATAAAACCATATTATGTACATACTTTTTAGTTGCAGGCCATCATTAGACACAATTATAATGTAAAAATAATTTATTAAATATTTATTTTAATTTGTTGAATGTTAAACTTGATTTGTCAATAATATAAGTTGGAAGTATATACAATTGCGTTACACTTTTATAGTAAACCAAAATCATAAAAATTATGATTAAAGGAATATTATTAAATACAAAATATAGATGGTTTTTTTAATGAATTTTAGTCTAATAATAGTCAAGGAGTTAATTATATTTTTCCTCGTTACCAATTAATTTCTTGATCAAGTAGCAGATATTATATAATTAAAGAAATGCAGATAGGCAATATAAATAAGGCTCAAGTAAAATAAAGACTTTCGGATTTCATATAAAATCATATTTTGATGAGGTAAATACAAAATAATAAACGAATGTAATAATGGTGAATGTTGTCTACTTAAAAGGATTCACCACAGACTCGTATATTATTCAAACAATGATTAAATTATAATTCATTTCGATTCGTGGGAATTGTTCGTCCTGTTTAACAGCTGAACTAGATTCTTAATTTGTTGAAAATTAAATCAATGAAAAAAATAGTAATTGTACATTACATTACTCGAGTAAAATCAATGTTTGGGATTAACTCATTTATTGTTTACCTACCCAAAACATTTTTAATTTGCCAGTTAAATTCTTAGGATATAAAATCTATTCTAAAAAGCACCTTATAGTCAACTATAAATTAAGTACATTCATAAACCATACCTGTTTTGATAAATTTCCTATAATTTTAATCATAATGTCAGAAAAACAACAAAATTACGAATATGTATTTTATAATCATTTTAATAACTGTATGATTTAAAATATAAATCAATATCAAATCTAAAATTTGATAATAAATACATAAATTACACAATGTTGGAATCTTGAAAATTGTCTCTATAACTGCAAACTGCACTCCCTAAATAATCTAATCACCTAATAGTTAGACCGAACCTCATCAAAATACTTTAAAATGTAAAATTAATATGTAACTGTAACTGGGTTAGGTGTAGTTAGGTGATCATACATATATTTTGTTATTCATTATAAATCATCTGTGTTGAGCTTGAACATATTTTAATGTACAAAAATTAATTACGTTGCTTATCCTTTGTTGTGGTACGATAAACAAAAGTTACTCTAGATTAAAAGTAATCTGTTTGGTTAAATTATTAATTTCCAATTCAATGTTAAACTAAAAAAAATACCTCATTGGTCTTGTTTTTTGCCACTCACTGCTTTATGTAAGATATTAACAATTTAAGTAACGTTTTAGGAAAATTGAAACTACCTGTTTATTTTTTTTTTACGTTGTGAATGAATATACTTTTTGGCAGATTAAAGCTCAAACTAAACATTTTTTGAATAAACATTAGCATGAACGGTTTTGAGTTTAATCAGCTCGGGATCGTTAGTCAAAATTTTTAATATTAACAACGCACTCGTTTATCTAATAATTACACTGAATTGTTTGATAACAATATAATATATGCAGCTGACCACAGATATGACAAATCAATCACGGACCATAATGATTATCATTTTATGTAGATATTAATGATATTATTTATATGTTTTCTGAACACAAAGCTTTATTGATTACATAGTAAATCTCAGTGTAATTATTTATAATAATGTGCTCCGCAATCAAAATTACAGCTCGCTATTTTTTTTTTAAAAAAAAAAGAAAATAATATTTTTGACAGTCTTGTAATAGCTGCAGTTATATTAATAAATACATGCAAATTTAGAAATTACAAATAGCTTCGGTCTGTTACCGATATAATGTACTTGATAAATCAGTTTAACTTAACACTGTAATGTTAATATTGTTTACTAGGAATTTTCGGCAGTTAAATCCTATACAATTTAGTCTTATTTAACCTATTAAATTATAACTTATTGTTGGACGTCTAGATTATTACAATAATATTGGGTGAAAACATTATTACTATCGATGGTCGTAAACGCACCTACAACGGTTTATTGTAGTTTCTGAACGATTTTCACCCGTATTACGATGGTTTTCATGTTTAACGTATTTTGATTTATTTTTTATGGTACAGCGCCACTGTGTTTTATATTGTGTTGTTTCGGCTTCTCAGTTTATCTGTGACGACCACGTAGAATTGGCTAGGACGATATAAAACATATTATTTGATATACGCCATACGCGCGACGATGTTGATACGTATATAATATTTTGATGTACCTAGTTACGTTTTTCGCTGTTAGGTTGTTTGTTTTATTTCCGCAGTAGGTTTTGATATTAGTGCATCTGATCCACTTTCTCAAAACTAATTTTAACAAGAGTTTCTGCAAAGCAACTGGGTTGCATGGTGTTCACGTTTGATTGCTCAGTAGGTACACATATTTTAGATGTTTGTGTAGTCGTCTCATCCAAACGAACGCTTGGGATTCAATAACAAACTTGGGTAATGATTTCTTTTTGTAGTTCAGACGTTAGTTATTTTTAATTTGGATATGTATTAATATCAAACTGCTGTTAAAGTAAGTTTGAGAGCGACGCGCACACAGACTGCTATAATAATCGATGACTGAGGCTGTAAAACGTCAACTATGGTCCGGATATAGAACCATTCAGCACCGGGGCCTATAGAACATTTTTCCACAGTAGAAAACATCTGGATTCCAAACATACGTCTTATGTATAATGTTTATAAATACACATTAGGCATCATACAAATACACACCCCAAACGGATAGATGAGGATAATAAATAAAATAATTTGAAATTACGAGGGCCGGAGAAAGGTCATGCTGTCCTATAAATCTTGACTGCAATATGATATTAATATTAATAATAATAATTGACAATATATAGGTACCCACTTACCTAGATTTCACATCATAGACCATATATAAGACAATAATAATAACGATGTTAATGAGTTCGGGACAAAGGCTCTACGATAAATAGAATAACAATTTATAATAAATAATATCAATAATACATAATGAATTTAAGATAAATAAAAACGTACCGTCCAAAGCACTGTAACATATTTTATGAAAAGGGTTTTTTATGATTCCTTGTGTTCTCATTTTATTTTGCTCGTTGAACTTGAATTTTCAGCATGGATTCGTCAATCTTATACTCACTTTTGATAGATCACGAAAGACACTATTTCATTTATTTTATTTATTTATTATAATTAACGCCAAACGGCTTTTTAAAATACAGCATAAATAAATACAAAGGTAAAATAGTTAGAACAGTTAACAAATTGTGAAACAAACTTATACTACCTAACTTAACTTAAATTAATTTGAAAGACTTAATTGATACATTTTGAAAAATAAAAATAAAAATGAAATAATGTGGGCCTCCGTAGTTCATATTAGAGCCGCTAAATAAAGTGAAATAATCAAAAGAGTTATTTAAAATTATTTTAATATAAATAATATCGCTTGCATGGTAAAATAAAAGAGCAAGCAACAACGTCAGAATCTCAGGCTATGTACCGCATTAACGACTGTTGAAACAAAAGACAATGAAAATATCACTCAGTTCCTTTGTGAATATAATAATCGTTTAAGTTGAGCGATCTTTGGTTGAGAGGAAATTGGCCGGTATATCGAATAGGAACAGATTATCATAATATTTATTAACATAATACTACGACATCGTAACGGGAGAGGTGGTAGTAATGTGGTCGTCGTCTTCTGGAGGCGTACTTATAACTTAATTACGTATATCGTAAAATCAATCACTTAATTTATTATAAAACGCACACAGACTAACTAGAACTGACTAATTTATTACCATGTTCTGCGTTAACCTGTCCTACAAAAAAAAAAAAAATAAAAAAACGACGTCTGACTGTCAGCATTTATTAGAGATGTAATAAGCTTGACAATTTTGTTTTAATGTATTTTTCGCAACATAATTAATTTTTGAGGTTGTACGGTCGGTATGTTGGTTAAATGTTTATTATGTAATTAGAAATTAAACGATTGTGAATATGAACTAAAATTAAAATATATAGTTGTCTAAATATTGAATAAAACATATTCATAAATTATAAACAGTTGTGACTTGTAGTCTTGTATTAAAAATAGGTACAATGTTATTATTAATTATTTCAAATTACTCATAAAAATTAGCTAGTGTAAGACTGTGGAAATAACACAAACAATAAATAACGAAAAGTTGAAAAATTGAAGAATCAATAAATGTAGGAAAATGTTTATACACTCAAGATTTATATTGATAACTTTTTTAACAATAGATAAAAATGTACATTTATTACTGTGATAAATGTATTTGTATTTTGGATTTTCTGTATTATGTTCAGTAGAATTATATTAAAATGGATAAATGGCAATACTAGTAAACCGTTTTAAATATAACTATATAGGTCAAAATAATATATACTTTAAGTCTAAAACTATATAACATCAAGCCATCAAGGGATTTATTTGATAAGAAATTTCAAACTAATATAAAAATTATAAGATTTTCATACTTTTCAACTTTTGAAAATGTTCACCGAAAAAAATGTTTCATGAAAGTTGACATCACTAGTCGCTATATTATAGTGTCGTAGACGACCTTTGAAACAAAAAAAAACAGTGAAAATATTAATCAGTTCCGTTGTGACTAAAATAATGATTTTAATTAAGCGATCTTCTGTGGTGAGGAATTTGGCAAGTATTTCGAATACAGTTTATCATTAATTTTTAGAGTATTACTACGAAATTGTCACTGGAGAGGTGGTGGTTGAAGTGTTTCTGCGACGTGAGTACTTATGACATAATATCCATCACATAATTGAAAAACGCACATAGCTAAAATTTTCGTTTAGGTTCTATATATGTCATCGCCTTAAAATAACGAAATACAACAATAAGGCATGAATTCCAGCGGCTATAGGTGCTCGAGCACCCGATGACATCTAATCCACCGATAAAATTAATTTTTATTATAAATTGCATAATCTAAAATAAGGGTTTGAGCACCTCCCGTTAAAATTTCTTGGAACCAAGCCTGACAACAATATTATAGTTTATCTGCAATATTAACTTAAGTTAATTTTATCCATATTACTATAACTGTCCGCTGTGGGCTGAATACGTTGCATTAATTGTACCTAATCGATAACAGAATGTTAAAATCGGACGTGATAAGATGATCAAATTATTATACGTGTTTCAAACTCGTACAGCCGAGAGACTAACATGAACTGACTAATTTATTATTATGTGCTGGGTTCACCTGTCCTATAAAGCTCTTGAGACTTACTACGCGTCTGTGTTATCAGTTAATTGAACAGTATAGTACGTTTATCGGTTACCCCGAAAGTACCTAAATATGTATATATGATTATTTATTATTTTCAGTCTTAATCTCAATCTATCACAATCACATTATGCATATTATACGATTCTTCCATCAATAATATTTACATGATATATAACTTCCCATATTAATAACGGTCACGTAAATAAAAGTTTATACAAATTAATGTATACAACTTATATCAGGAACAAACTTAAATAATATTTAGAAATCTATTTAGAAATTAGTTATTATTATTATTATTTTTTTTTTTATTGATCTTCTATACAACCCTGCAGCATAGGCCATTAGTTCACCATTATTATTGTGTTTATTATATAATAATAGAGTTGATTATATAACTACAACATAAATACATAATAATATTGTATGCTCTTGAGCTCTTGAGACTCACCACATGTCTGTGTTATCAGTTAATTGAACTAATTCTTCCGTTCAAAATATTTACAAGATATTAAACTTCCGATCTAATAACGGCCACGTAAATTAAATATTACACAAATTAAAATATACAACTTGTCTATATCACGAACGAACTTTATAATATTTCGAAATATATATTTATAAATATATTTATTTTTAGTTAAAAAAGTATATTTACAATCTATACGAAACAATATAGGTATAATGAGTAAGTGTGGTGACTTAAGAACATGACATAAAATAACATTAATAGGAAGGCTACTAGCAGAGCCACCTGACCAGAAATAAAAATGTATGTTTAAAAACTTATTATTGTTATATTGGTTATTATAATATAATATAGAGTTAATTATTATAACTACAACGTAACATTATTATGTTTATGTATAAATGTTTAATACATTTTGGTGAACAAGCTGTAGATAATTAGGTTAACATATAATATTTGTCATATTTTCATACCTAGGCGTACTTGATTATTCATGGACATCTTCAACTTTTCACATATTATTATTTTTGTGTCTTTACTTTTCCGTTGCATACATTTTTCATGTGCTTCCATTTTTATTCCACGTACTCCGCCACACACATGTAATAAATTATAATATATTATAATAGATGCAACTATATGTCTAGTGTAATCTTAAAATGTGAAGGATTGAGATCCGGTTTCTGCAACATTTCCGGACTTTTAAGTAGACACGGTATTTTGATTTTTTTTAAAGGAAAATATAACTTGTTTTTGTTAAACCGATGCAACGACCTCTCGACTTTAAATTATAGTGATAACGTAACCGTTTGATCTGATATTTATATTAATAATGTATTTGCTTGATCACATGCATCACTGCGTCAGCTAGTGTGTTAATAGCTATTGGATATGTAATGTATATTGTATACTCATATTATACTTTAGTTGTCTGTGGTTGAATATAATTAAATGTGATTTTGATGTTGCGCCATTCTTGGTAAAATGTCTGCGCTTTGATCCAACTACAACACTCCCAAAACCATAGTGTCTCACGGTAACAGTCAATTTATCTAACACAGATATAATAATACATTCAATATACATAAGGTATAAACCATAATATTTGTATCGATCATATTATTATGTACCTACTTGAGAGGCGTATCCGATACGGCAATGTGTCGCAGTCATATTTCACACCTTTCTATAGGTTCGATTCACCCATCCATTATTGAGGAAAATCCAAACCACGGAACCCTATCCACGCAGTAGTCAGATTACTTACACTTTTATCACCAAGGTCCACTTCACTCTACAACTGATGATCACTAGGTTGCAATGAGATTCATAGGTATAGCTATATTATTGTTTTTCAATATGCTGTTTTGGAGAAAGTTGGAACTATAAAGTCTCTATTATATTATTAATTATAAATACATAAACAATGATTTTGTTAAAATAAATCGAGTGCTGAATTTGTTTTATCAGTGTATAAATTGTAATTAATTAGATACTATATAAGCGTGTTAAAATTAAATTGTATACAAAAATCAATTATGAAAAGGAGTGAAAGAATATAATGTACCTTGTAATACTATTATAAATTATAATACTGTGTAAGTATACTTATATAAACTATAATAATTAAGTGAGCCGTATAAAGATGCACATTATTATATTAGCTACCATTAATACTATTACAATTTTATATCAAAAATAGTACCAATACTCATCAGAAATAAAATTGATTTTATATTTGACAACTTTAAACTTATAGTTATTATAATATTTAAATATTACTGACAACTAAAAGTATCTATTACGTACAGATTTACATTAAAATATTTTAATACTGCAGACAGTACCTATCTGAAAATTGGAATTATAAAGACGTTTTTATATTTTACTGTTTAAGTACCTATATAAAGTATATAATAAAGTGAACTGTATAAATATGCAAATTATGGTCGATACTTTTACCAATAATACAATTACAATAAACTTTTTATCAAAAATAGTATAATCATTAATCACTCAGCAATCAGATTGTTTATATTGTACAACTTATTATAATATTAAAAAATAAATGATCTATTTTTTGTTTCTGTAACCATCTTGCAATTAAAAACGTAATAATAACTAATTTGTAATTTTTATAAACAGTGCACATACTAGACTATGTCAGATTTCGTAGGCAATAGTATAAGGAAAAAAAAGTTGCCACGAAAAAAGACGTGGAATAATCATATTATAACAATGTATTTTATAAAACTGTTAAAATATTTTCATAAATGAGAATTATGGTCGACGGAGGAAACATAAAATATTTTTTGATAGAATACACGTATGTTATAAGCATTTATTTTCTCTAAATATTTAATAATGTTATAGGTACATAAGTTTTAAAGGTACAACAAATTATTCAGTATTACTTGGATGCTCGCGTAGGTATATAACTACTATAGAAGTTACTCTGTATGCACTCGCATAGTTCGAGTGCATTCTCTTTAATCAATCTGTTTATTATGTATGAATATTAAATATAATTATTAATTTATTAGGTACCACGTTAAATCACAAACAGCTCCAAATTATGGTAGTTTAAAACACCGTTATTATAGTTACTTATTACAAATCATTTTCGATTGAATCGATATTATTATAACAAGTAATAACCTATAACACTACGAACCAGCACAGACACACGTTTACAACATCCACAGTATTCCAGACGATACTCTTAACCGTTTGAAATGAAATAATAGTTCTGTGATATTATTTCTGGCATGAAAACTTAACATTATATTTATTATCTATTCAATTTATTTCGTTGATAAATACTCCCATTGCGGTAGAACATTCACGGGAATTTCTTTGGTGTTAAATTGATTTATCACAGTCGTGTCCGTTGTGCCCAATCACAATAAAATAGTACTTAATATTATAGTTACAACTAATATCACTAATTAACAACTATTGTTCATGGTAGGTAAAATTATTATTATCCTAAAAGAGAACGAATCAAAAAAGCGTTTCAATCACTATCTACTCTAGGATATAAGAGGTTTTTTTTATAAATATTATTACTTTAAGTGCCCATAATAATAACTCTTAATTCAATTAAAATGTTCAACTTTTTATCGCTAAAAATAATAATATTACCGAACTATATTATATTGTTATGTACACTAGTTATGTATACTTGTTAGTTGCTGTAATAATGTATTAAGTTTATGATATCGAATTAAAGGGTGGCTCTACATAAAATGGTCAATGCGATTATAGTTATAATTAGCATTTTAAAACGGAAACGTACGTACAGTGTTCCCTTTATGATGTAGAAGATAGAGAGGTACCTCTACGCGGTCGTCACGCGTTGTTATCCACATAAACATTGTTTATTTTTTTTACTTAGCTTCTGAAATGACCATCACACTAGATAAACTATTTCAGTATTACATACAATTTATAGTGTAATATTTTATATATATATATTATAAATTCAGTTCAAGTGAGCATGAAATTATTCATATTTTTAAATTGTAACTTCTCGTGATAAATATTTTTATCTGTTAAAAATCCTTACATTGTATAACGAAAAAAAAAACTATGTAGTTGTATAAAATATAAAGAATTTTATTTCTGTTTTTTATAAGCTAAATTAACTGTAGTAATGTTATTAGAATAAAAATAATGCAAATATACATTTTGATGACAAATAAAGTTAAATTTCATACCGTTGTTATTAAAATATGAGTGATGTGAATGTGTAGGAAATAAAATATCAATAATTTAGAAAACATTATGTGTATAAGTTAAATTCTTCAATCTAAATATTTTTGTTTTAAAAGAAACCAATATGTATAATTCAACTGTAAAAAAAAATATAAATTTATATTTTATCTATCCAGCCTTTACTATAATAATATTATGGTTACTCATTATTAGATATTTCTTCTGTCGGAAGAGAGGTCAGTAAAAAAAATTCAAGTTTCGTTGTTATATACGTTGTTATAAGAGGTAGGTTAAAGAATAATAGGTTATAGAATAATATTATTTAAATTGATCTTGTAACGATATGCATACAACCAATAATAATGGATAGTGACCAATAGTTTGGGAAACACTGATCCATACCATACATCTGGTTATTTTATTTGTTATTGTTGTTATTAAATTATATGATATCTATAAATAAAATCATTTAAAGTGAGTATATGTTTTTAACGATTTTTAAAGTATTTTTTAACCAGAATTTTCTCAAATTATTTAAGTATTAGAATTATGTTTTTTTTTGTTAGAACATATGATGATATGGTTTAGTATAGAAATGTGATATATTTCTACTATAAAGATAAATACTTACTATATTTATGTAATATGCTATTTCACGAACAAAAAAAAAAAAACGATAAAGTTAAGGTCTAACATTTAAAATAAAATTGATTATGATGTATAAAACTAGCGAATATATTTTAGACAGCTGTTATGTCTCAAACAGACAATTTAACCTATTTTATAATGTTATTATTATATCCGAAAAAAAATAAAATACCACAATAATAGGTACATAAACAATTTTTATCGAGCAACTAAAATAAAAAGCCGTCGTTACAAAAAATTTAAACGGATGTTAAATGCCGTGTTTGTCAACTATGTGGAAAATATAAAGACCTTTGCTGATAATATTTTGAGATTCAGATATTGTAATAACATTTTACATATTATTATTAATAATTCGACTATTTTGTTCAAAGCGTATCATTAATCCAAAGACCTGCAATGGTTATTTTCATATGACTGGCTGTTGTATTTTTTCTTTGTTATTATCTTTCACGCACGAATGGTTCAAAGGAAAACGGTCAGCATAAATTTGGATTTGAGCTTGCGAGTTACACATGGCTGTACTAGGACGGATCATTTTTTTTTTTATTGTATGTGTTCACATCCTTGGATTTCAAAAATGTTTTGTACCATCTATTTCTTTCACCGTATAACGTCACAATAAAATATCGATGTCGTGTGCCAGAGAAAAATCGCGTTTTGGGATAATAGTATAATACT
This sequence comes from Acyrthosiphon pisum, assembly GCF_005508785.2. Lineage (NCBI taxonomy): Eukaryota > Metazoa > Arthropoda > Insecta > Hemiptera > Aphididae > Acyrthosiphon > Acyrthosiphon pisum. Next base: position 111,117,910 of record NC_042494.1, on the reverse strand, counting down.
AACAGCAGCAGTGGTGTGGAATAAAATAATAATATTAAACATTTAAACACTCAAATATATCACAATCATCAGTGTTCAAAATGTGTAATAACATAATAATATAATATAATACAACGTTTACTCTAAGGAACTCTTCAATCTATAGTGAATTTATTGTGTAACATAATAATATAATACGCTAACGTTATAATGCGGTCTTCACATTATAAAAATTATATTTAAATAATAATTAAACGCTCAAGTTTTTAATATTATAATATTTATTTATATTTATTATTTATAATATTACAAGCGTGCAACAAATTTATCAACTACGTAATAATATCATTCAGGTTACTTACAAAGTGACCACTGTTTTATAATATTACATTACAGCTAAAGACCTATTTTTACTTTTATTTAAGTCAATCACAATATTATTATTCTCTCGTCTATGTTTGGTATTCTGTATGGTTTCCAATCAAGCATGGTGAGAGTCAAAGTTAATACTATCCTATATCATTGATAATGGTTGAACATTATAAACCAAGCAGCTTAAATCATTAGACGTTTAGTTAATAGCGATATAATAAAGCCAAACTAGGAGGAAAAGAAAAAAATTAATTTTATAATAAACGTGTCTAGAATATTTACAAACCTCTATAATCTATGAACCAATATTTTGTACCGCCAATTTATGACCTTTTATTATTATATGTGTACGCCTTCGTTCTCGTAATAATGGGGAATTATATTATATACCCGGTATTGGATTATCATACATGATTTACAATTATTATTTAATTATTTAAACAGATCGATGCGTTGACCCATTACACGGACGACACGTCTGTTTGATATGCTCACTCGGGCATAGTCGGCAACAAAATTAGTTTTACCTAAATATAATATAATTATAATATCATTAATTGTACTCGCTGTACACAATATGAGCAATAAAGTCTCGTCGCACTGTAACGACAATAACAGTGCACTCTAATATAATTAATTGGTTTCCCAGCGTCGCCAAATTGCCAAATACAAACGTATTTCACCAAATATTTCTGCTCACTAATCCTTAATATATTAGCGACTAATGAGGATAATGCAAAAGTATTCGACAAGTTTAGTAAAAATATATCCGCTGAACACGAGCAACCAAGTCTTAAAAAGCAAATCGCCAATCTATATTATAAATTATAATATGAAAATCTACACACAGTATTCAAAAACACGATACTGTGCATTGCAGTTAAAGAAGAAATACCTATAATACTATAAAAGCAAGAGTGGTCCTTCAAACTGTGACAACTGTCACGACACAATGGGTACACCGTACACTTCTAACTTCTGTAGGTAATCATCATGCTTCTCGCTGCATAAGGACTTTTGAAAATAGATAACCTTTCAAACCACTGTGCCAAAGATAGCCCAACCAAGTTCATCAAATTATGCGTAGGTGCTATTATTTATTCAAATTCAAGGAATGTCTCAACAATAAATCCCTTATCAAGCACCGAACCATCTATAATCATCATAATCTTTATAAAAAAAGAACAAATGTTGTCCTTTTTCAGATCCCTTGCTCCCCCACCAGTCGGCCGATCGTATACCTCTGCTGTAACATAACCTTATCTTAAATTATGTACCTACCTCAAGAACGCACAAATGTTTCATTTATATTGTAATTGAAAAACATAGTGAAAAACGCTAACAACTATCTACTTGTATTTTAATTTATTAATAGAAAATTATATCACATATTTACATTTATTCGATTTGCATTTATTGTCAAATATTTCGTCAACAAACGAATAGCAATTATTTTGTCGGTTATATTGTTATTTAATTGAACTGCATATTATATTAAGTCGAGCTTAAAGTATATTTCATTTATTCCTTACAAACTGACAACCACTTTGTGTTTAATAAAACTGACTTTACTTCAAGTTTTCTTGTATGTAACTATTTCCAAATGTACTTTAGCTTTTCTACTCTACAGAAAAATTACTGTTTCTGACTGATTTACCGTAAAAGTTTAGGTTCCAGAGTGGTATGATCACCACTTGCATTACACTATTTGTATATAGGTATATATATATAATATATATCCTAACTTAACCTATACACATGTATAATAGTATCCATCTAGGTTTGAGCGCGTGTCCATGAGCGCTATTGGTTTTAAAGGAGTTTGTTTACGACGTAAACTTTTAATGATATGAAATGTAAGACGTGGAGGATTACGAAAAGAAAAGATACGAATACGATGTTCGACAATTTGACTTGTCAATAAAATATTGTCTACCCTCCAACTGTCCTGGATATTAATAATATATGATCTTCTCCAACTTTTTTGTTTTTTATTATTTTTTTTGATAAAATCCATTGGACATATTTTATCTTTTTGAAATAATGGCTGCTCGAGAAATATTTTTAATTATGTTCATTATATAGTGTGTTTTACAAGTACGTTCATCTATTTTTATCAATCAATAGCGCAATAACTCAAATGCTATTTTTCAAATTTTTAAGTATAAAAGAATAATTTTAAATTTTTTAAAAGGGGGAAGTAAACATTTTTTTATACATCATGAATACCCGATATAATTGTTCTATGTATTAATATTATTTTAAACAATATAAATTATAAAACCAATTAACATGACAAATAAAATAATTTAAAATTCACTTGGCACGTTTATCACATGCCTAAGGAATACTATAATCAAGTACTCACTGTTCGTAAACTTGCCTAATTTAAATATAATTGTAATAAAAGAGAAATTTAGAAATTGAACAATGATATGGATACTATTTATGTTATAAACCATAATTGTATATTATTATTATGACCGCATTGACTTGAAATCCTAAATGGTGATGAAAGATAGACATTATTAAGTTTTTATTTAAGAGCCATATTTTAGTAATTAAAAGATTTATACCATTTAAGAAATGTCTTGTAGCAATTAAAATATATTTTTTTAAATAAGAAATATCAAATTTTAATGCAAATTATTGTGAATCGAAATTCAAATAAGTAGTTTCAGAATTTTTAAACAGTGTGCACAGTGCACTAACAATAATTATTATAGAGCTTAAAAATAAGTTATATATAAAGTATAAGATAAATGTAATACTTAGTTTATTACTTATTAAATTCAGTCAACTTTAACTAATAATGAATATTATTTATATAAATTAATATAACTCCCTTATTATCAGATTTTAAACCTAGTATAATGTACTCATGGTTGGACAGTTGTGGGTTACATCATTTTCAAGTTATTTTATAATTACTGGTTAAAATTTTTGTTGCCGCTTTAAATAAAAGATAAAATTAACTAAAATTCTAAAGTTACATTGAAATGGATAATATTATAGTTTGCCGATTGTTTATATGTATTTTATTCATATATAAATATGTAGTATTTGTTTTTTTCAATTACATAGGTACTAACCATACATAATATTAGTTATTAAATATTGTGTACATACCAATGTTTTAATAGATTTCGATTTTCATAATTTTGCAATGTAATATTAGATATAACTTTGGTACCTACATAATACATTTTCCCAATGAACCCTTCATAGTATACAAACAAATATAGTAATTATCAGTGTCAATATTTTCTTAAACAAATAAACATAAATAATTTATTAACCTATAACTTTAAATGTAGGATAATAAGTTAAACTAAATGTAACAAATAACCAGTTACACATATTTTCCTAAGTATCTTGTGTCTTCTGCATGTAACTTGTAACCTACAGTTATATTAAATCGAGTAACTTGCTCATATCTGAATGTAGGTACTACAGAACTCGAATTATCGAATTATTTCGTACCTACGTCGATATCTCGAATTGTTGGAAATCTTAAATTCAATTGAAATCCCCTTGAATGTTGAAGTAACATTACATTAAGACACGATATCTAGAACTTTTTTTAGTGTCGGTACAACGAGTGCTTACTGTATTGTACTATTATCCATAAACTTTAGTACCTAACTACATACAATATTGACTAACTGAGAACATACTCGTTCTAATTTAAATGTATATTATATGTCGAAATTTAAAAAAATTCCAATTTTCTCATTCGTTTAAAGTAAAAAATGTTGATTCTTTTTTGAATAAAGAAAATGTGTACCACCCGAGAGGATATTTCATTATAAGTATAAAAAACTAAGAACTTATTAGGAAATATTATGGTTTTAATGTGAACATATAAATTCCACAAATCATAATTTGTGCAAATGATACTTTGGTGAATGTTCCTGTATATATAATGGAATAAAATTACGATAAAAGATAAAATAATATTAACTTTAAATTAAGCCAAACATAACATTTTACAAATTTTGTAATATCCTACATACTTAGTCTTAGGAAATATGCTTTTGTATTTTTAACTCTAAAAATATGTTAATCATATTCCACGCATCACTATTTTTAGTTCAACTCAATTTTGCTCTTATTCGTAGTATTATAAAATCAGATCTGCTGTATTTGGATGTATGCGTCTATATAGTTCACATGCCGTTATATATCAAATAAAAATAAAACTCTTAAAAAAAAAAAAATGTATCATATAAAAGGATATTCTAGTAACACGTGTACTTTTGTGGTCTTATGTTTTTCTTAACTGTAAAGATAAATGTTATTTACATTTTCTGAAATAAATAATCATAGTTTTAATAATAAATAATATCCTTGGCACTTAAACTAATGAAAAATTATGGTGAATATTAGTTTGTATTTTTCTTTTGATATAATTTGATATTATTGAGCATTATTATAAATACAATTATTATACTTGTACTATCTACTCAAAGAGTGTCCCGTTGCGAAACAAACTTCTGTTTTCAAATGAACTCCAAGCGCCATAATTTTTATACGGTGAATTATTTGGTGGATAATTTTTCAGACACTCGACGTATCAGAACCAAAATTTAAACGAGGAGTTTTTGAGTTCTTTAACTTTTTGTGCTAAGGATAATTTATAGGTCCATGATAATGGGTTTAGAAGATAGTATGGGGGCTATGGCAATTTGAAAAGTTTAGCAATTAATATTTATCTATCAACATTTATGATTAGTAAAAACAGCCAAGTATAATAAATACTAGATCCAATACATATATTATATATATATATACATTATATTTTTGTAAAATAATTTTCAAGGACTATCCTCACTCCTCAGTATAAACATTGTATTAACTGAGAAACTACTGGTTCGAATTTTGAATTAGGTAGGTACATCAACATTTTCAACAAAATTATACCGAATAATTTACACTAAAAAATAAGAGATGGGGCAGGGGGCTCTTATTTGAAATATAGAAGTTTATATCACTACAAGATACTCTTTAAGCAATACAATAAAATTTAAAAATTAGTAAATATTGTCTTTAAGTATATTTTGAAATTCCAAAAATTTAAATAATTCTAATTTCTTATTTTAATAAATTAATTTTATAGGAAAAATGAGTATGGAATGCTCGATAAATCACCCTGTATGTATAGGTATATGTTTATACAATTATAAAAATCATTTTTTTTTCAGATGGCAACTACATTAACCGTCGCTGGGATGTGTTGGGCGACACTTTCATTAGCAGCATCATTCCTATGCAGTTTCGGATTCTACTTACCATTTTGGATACAGGTTAGATAATATAAATATTTTCGTTAAATTATTTCATTTTATTCTGTATTGTATTTATAAGTTATAACATTATAAACTTATTAACAGTCACTTACATTTTTATTCAAACGTTTATTTATATTTTTAAGTATACTGTATATTCATTATTTCATTAATTTTCCACATGAATGACTTGACTTCGTGAACGTTTCAGTTTTCGTATTTTGTAGTTTGTAGTTGTTAAAAATCTTAAAAAGTTAAGTTAAGTCTTAACAGACACTAGGTATTAGAAATTCGTCTGCCTTTGTTCATCTCGGCACGAAATAATGTTGTGAAATATTATTTTAAATTTTAAAATAACGACCTCATAAAACAATTCTAAAAGAGATTTAGCTTACTATGGTCTTAACACGCTGTTTTTATATATACTTACGCTGTGTGTAATAATTAATAAAACGGTTGTTTGACGCGTCGATATAATATATTTTGTAGTTATCGCGCGTGTTGACCTTTCTCTGTGAATTCAAAAAAAAAAAAAAAAAATTATAAAAAAATTTCCTTCGGGCCGGATTTGAACCAGCGACCTATGGATATCTATGACGTTTACACCACTACAGTCCACCGCTCTACCAACTGAGCTACCGAAGGTTGATAAATGTAGATCATTTTCGCTCAATTAAACCGACGGATTCACTTTCACCGCAAAAATCACCTTCAGCCAACTCTCACCAGACCAGTATAATATAGTTCCTCGTGGGCACACTGCATAGCATACCAAAAATACTCGGGTGTATACGAACTTGCCAACTTACAGCTCCTTAATAGTATAGTTGTTAATATGGACTGAGTCAAAGTAATAATAATATTGTATATACAAAAAAATGTATTGTTATTTGTAAAATTTTCCATGGAAATAAAAAAGTTTTAATTAATCTATATAGTTAAAAAATGTAATCAAGTCTGCACAGACACTGCAGTGTAGGATATTAGAAATTCGTCTGCCTTTGTTCATCTCGACCAGTGTTGGGAAATATCTAGATAAATTTATTTATCTTTTATCTTATCTAGATAAATTTCTACTCAGTTATCTTTATCTTCATCTAGATAAAATTCTAGTTATCTATGAGTACTTATCTAGATAATTTATTTAAATGAACTATAAAAAAAAATTGAAAATTGAAAATATTTTTATTATTTTATTTTTACATTTTTCTATTTTTCATCTATTACAAAAAAGACACTTTTAGTAATATGCATTATAATACCATGATTTTAATATTTATTAATATTAATTGTTAGTCTGGAGTTTTACATCGTAAACAATGAGAAAACCCAAAAATAGAAATATGTCATGGGCATGTAGTAGGTAAGATTGTAAGAACAACTAATAATAACAAAAGTAAAAACATCTATCCCTGCTACCTGCCGGCCACCACCGAATGATGATGGTCTCATTAGCTGATACCCGTTTCATAGAATTGTGTACAAAGTATGAAAAATAATTATTGTTTTAAACCGACAAAAATAAACCAACATTCATGGATATTGGACTCACAAGCATAATAATATTATAATAATTGTAATCTATAACAATTTAATATTTATAAAACCCTATAAGAATTCCCGGTATTTCAGTTATCGCTTAACCGATCTGTACGATCTCTGTCCTCTGTTTTAAAAAATTTTAAAATATGAATTTTTTTTACCTGTAGACTCAAGTAGGTATCCTGAATATTTTCAAAATTAAACATGAAATTATCTCATATTTATCTAGATAAAAATTTACTAATTTTTATCTTTATCTAGATAAAATTTAGTATAATTATCTTTATCTGTATCTAGATAAAAATTATTACAGTCATCTTTATCTTTATCTAGATAAATTATTAGTTATCTATTCCCAACACTGATCTCGACACGAAATAATATTGTGAAATATTATTTTAAATTTTAAAATAACGGTCTCATAAAACAATTCTAAAAAGGGTTTAGTTTACAATGGTCTTAACACTGTTTTTAAATATACATATGCTGTGCATATTAATTAATATAGCGGTTGTTTGACACGTCAATATAATTCATTTTGTAGTTATCGGGCGTATTGGCCTTTCACTCTGTGAATTCAAAAAAAAAAAAAATTTCAAAAAAGTTTCCTTCGGGCCGGATTTGAACCAGCGACCTATGGATATCTATGACGTTTACACCACTACAGTCCACCGCTCTACCAACTGAGCTACCGAAGGTTGATAAATGTAGATCGTTTTAGCACAATTAAACCGACGGATTCGCTTTCACCGCAAAAATCACATTCAGCAAACTCTCGCCGGACCAGTATAATAATTATAGTTCCTCGTGGACACAATGCACAGCGCTCCAAATATACTTGGGTGTATACGAACCTGCCAACTCACAGCTCCTGAATAGTAGATATAGTTACCAATATGGACGGAGTCAAATCATAATATTGTATATTATACAAAAAAATTTATTGTTATTTGTCAAATTTTCCATTGAAATAAAATAGTTTTAGTTAATCTAAACGTTAAAATGTAATGTGATATTGTTTCAAACAGGCTTTTAGTACCTATTTAAAAAAACATGCATAATATTATATTTTCTTTTTGAAAGAATTATATTTGACTGCCTGTATTTTATTCAGTCAATGATGATTATATATTAATTGCAATTTTGAATCACCATTTTATTTTCACTTGGAATTTTTTTTAATGTAACACTTTTTACACACTTTTCTTAAGTTCGTTTTCACGTCTGTTTGTCTGTCTGTAATCAAATCTTGCGCGCTCGATTTGAGGAACTTTTTGACGATGAAAAATTCTGAAAATTGGTATAGACCTTGGTCTTGGATGACAATACAATAATCCGTTGTCATTTTGGGACCCATATCTCCAGGTCGGCGATGACGAGTGTGCAAAGTCATCTCCGAGGAAGTACATGTACGAAGGGTTTCTCTGGGTCAAGGCGGGTTTCTCGGGGGTTTTCGGGGTCACTAAAACCGAATTTAAGGTCTAACAAATGATCCGAAGTCCCCGGCGTCCCCCCTACAAGGATTCTGCAGTGGTACAGCTTTAGATGAAATCGAAAGAATAAGACAACATCGTCAAAATATATCGGAAGAAATTGTAAACGAAGGACAATAAATTATAAGTACTGTAAAATAACAAAATATATTATAAATATAATGATCTTATAATGAAATTTTGAATGAAAAATTAAAATTGATTTATATTATTCGTGTTAATACCAGCATTGAATAAACAGAAAACAATTTCAATTTGTTGTGTCAAACAAAATAAAAATATTTTCATTTCACGACCCCATAAACTTATTTATTTATTAATAAATCATAATCATCAGTTTGATTCTTTTTATTAAATATAAGAAATTTGTTTCATAAATATTTTTTAAACGTTTAATAAAAAAATTTAATTTTAACTAAAAAGTAGAAAATAAAATAATACAATTTTAGATTCTGAGTGTAACGATGAATGTATTGATTTTACAATGATGTGTGTTTCTTTTTTTCTTTTTTTCATTTTTTTTTTTGTGTCTGTGTACACGATAAGTAGTCGAAACAATGCTTCGATTTTCAACTTCAGTATCTTGTTCGATTGGAAAGTGAATATCGTTGGTGCATTGGGGAGGTCAAAATTCCCAGTAATTTTCAAAAGCGCTAAGAAAAACCAAAGAAAATTTAAGGAAAAACGGGAATTTTTACGCAAAATCGATTTTTCACAAAATTGAATTTGGTTTTTGGTGTAACTTTAAAAAAAATTACCGTAGATACATGAAATATTCACTGAATGTTTATATTAGCATTTTCTATACACCATAACATTTTCAAAATATTTTGACTTATTTTGAGCTCTTTACGGACATTGTCAGTTTTCATTTTTTTTTAGTTTTTTTTCTAAAAATATCAATAAAACTTTATTTGTTGATTAAAAAAGCTTGAAAATTTAATAAAAGGCTCCTAGTATATTGTTTCAAAAGCAGATGAAAAATATTAGAAATCCTTGGTCACAGTTTTTTTTTATAAACATTTACAGTTCAAAAATTGACAAAATATGGAAAAATCACGAAAATTAGCAAATTATTTTGAGTTAAGAATTCGTAAAAAATTTTCTTTTTAAATCTAAGATTTTAAAATGTGATACAAGATTCCTTATAAGATTATCTACCTTTATCAAACAAAAAATATCTATAAGAAAGTCAAATTAAATTTTTATGATCGTTTGAAATTCAAATTTTTACAACATTGGATATTCACTCGACTTCTCATGTAGCGATTTCCTTATTTTATTGTAATTAAGAAACGAGTGACTGTAGATACTTAAAAATTTCACTGAATGTTTATATTAGCATTTTTTATACACCATACAATTTTGAAAATATTTTGACTCTTTTTGAGCTGTTTACGGACATAGTAAGTTTTCAATTTTTTTAGTTTTTTTTTCTATAAATATCAATAAAGTTTTATCTGTGGGGCCAAAAAGTGTAAAAATTTAATACGATGCTCCTGATGTATTGTTATAATAGCATTTGAAAAATATTAAAAATACATAGGCACAATTTTTTTTTAAAAGCATTTAAAAATCAAATTTTGACAAAATTTATCAAATTTAAAATTGAATAATTATTTCGTAGTTAAAAATCTATAAAATGTTCAACTTTTATATCTAAGGATTGAAAATTTAAAACAAGATTCCACGTAAGTAGTTAATTCTGTTACCAAAAATCTAAAAAATACATAATCACATTTCATTTTTATAGTAATTTTAAGCTCAAATTTGGACGAAATTACATATTAAAAACCTAGAATAACTATTTTAGTTATTTTGATGTGATTGTATAATATTATTCGTGGGACTTGAAACTTCTAAAGTATACTATTGTAGGTATATCTATGATAGTATCACGGTTTGTTGTTGATGTATAACGCGTTAAAAGTACCTAATGGATATTGTGATATGATTAATTTGGAATTTATTATAGATACCTATTATTGGTCAATTTTTTTTTAATACCATAGATAAGTATATATGTCTTATACCTAGACTGGCATACCGTCTCCGCTCAGAATCGTTTTTCTTATACAGTGATATTATATCATTGAATTCAAATTTAATACCATCCATTATACAGTGACCCACTTGTAACCTACTCTACAGCAGAGCGACATCCACTTACCTACCTTTTTTTTTAAAAACACAATTTTCTAAAATGAAAAATTTGCTGATGAAAAATTTAAAAGTGGGGTGGGGCATCATACAAAACATTTAAAGCCGAGCTAAGTTTCACATACACTTCTTTGTTCAATCCTGTGTATAAGATAGTGACTGAGAGTATATGTCAAGTGTAAAAGCACAACCCACTTTTAAAATTTTCATCAGCAAATTTTTCATTTTAGAAAAGTGTGTTTTTAAAAAAAAAATTTTAATTTTTTTATTTGTAATTAGAATTTGTCTACAGTAATTTTTTGTATGTACTTGATTCAAAATAAATCAAATCGTAAAATATATTGAGTTATTTAATTTAGGTACCAGCATGTGTTAAACAAAATAAGTTTCAAAAGGAATTTCTACTTTCTTAGTACCTAGGTACTTATTTAGTGAAATACGAAAAGAACGAAAAACACACATCGGTAAAAAACGAATAATTTTCCGGCTCTGGGAATAATCTAATAAAATAATAAACATTTGGACGATACTAATACGAAATAAAGTGCAGTGTTTAAAATACAAACCAGATAATATATTAATATGAATGGTGTTGATAATCAGCTGTTCCAACACGTTAGTAGTTATTTACAGTATAATTATAGTAGTTATATTATTAGTATTTTTACACATGCCAGATAAGATTGAACAATTTATTTGTTTGGATTAAAAATTACGTCTTTGGTCTGTTGACTAAATCTGTGTTCTCAGCTTATGTAAATATATCGTGACGACATGACTTAAGGTCTTAAAATATTTCATAGAGGTTATAAAGTAAATCGATACATTTTCTTTAGTTGTCGTGAATAAATCCCATTGATGCAATAGGTACCTACGTATATGCAACCTAACCTAACCTATATTATGCGTACATAAATAAGTGGTTTATCTGACCGTAACATTATAGTGAAAAAGTTGAATTTTCTTGCTAGGTCCATTTCTATTTCGTGTTGTCTTGTGCTGTAAACTGTAATTCGTAGGTAATTTATGTATCGTTTGTTGGTTTATGTGACTCTTTAATTATAATTATTATTATTCAAGGAAAAAAAATCACTGCAAAACAAAATACGATTTATTTTTCTTACTAGAATATCCATAAATATAAATACAAATCAATTCACATTCAATATTGGATGGTAAAAAATTCCAAGTAAATAATAAACAATAAATATTAATTATAATGTATTATGCAGGTTAGGAAATATTTATTTATTCTGAGTGTGGAGGGTTGAATTGAAAATGATAGATTCATTTTGAATTCGAATGTCCAATGGGAGTATAAATTACTGAATGCTTGAAACACAAATGACAATTTAACGAGAATATTTCATGATATTTATATTTTTCCTTTTCTACATTAATGTTCACATATTATATTCTATAGTAATTTTCACTATTTTCTTGCATTCCGCAACGAATGATTTATCTTCTTGCCTTTTTCTGAACATAATAACCAGAAATGGAATGGTAAAAATTCCTCTATGTTTGAAATAAATATGATCATACCTTTAAAATATGTTCTTCAATTGAGATTCTGTGTAATGTGTTGCCATATTGGCTTTTTCCAATATTTGTTAAATTTATTACATAATATTGTGTAATGGAGAGTTTGATGAAAATATATTTTCAGTGTACATAGATATTAGTTCATTTATAAGCTGAAAAGTATATCTCTTCTCTGTTTCTTTGGAAAAGAGATTTTCTTTGAATTATATTCGGATACCCCTGTCTTAACCTCGACTTCTTTAATCTTTCTTTTAGTCATGAGTATATATAAAACAAAAAATTGGATTTTTCTAAGCCACAAAAAAAGTTTTCTAATTGGGATGCATTGTGAAAGGTATCAAAAAAAAAAATCTTAATCTTACTGGAATTTGGTCATTATTATTATTATTATTAGTGTTTATTACGACTGTGGATATAATTGGTTTTTATTGATTTTTACTTTTTATTTACAATGCAATGTTGCATTTTTGGTGTTTACAAATTTAAATCTTTCAATTTTTCAGAATCAATAATATTATTTAATTCATTTTAATTGATTATTTTAATTTTAAATCGTGCTTGCTATTCATGATAATTAATTCATTATTTTTCATAGTATTCGCTATGTGTGATCCACAATACTTATTATTGAACATTAATTAGAATTATTAATATTCATTAATTTTAATTGATGCACGGGGGAAACCATTAACTTCTATTAATTTTTGTACATTCGATTATATTGAAAACTAGACTCTTTGGATTCACCGGCTGAATTTGACAAGAATTATTATTAGTAATTCCGATCCAATTACCTGCTACGATTATATACTTAATTCGTAGATGGTAAATTGTTTTTATGCGTGAAGTCTTACTTTACACCGACGCAATATGTTGTGTAATTGATGATCAGATACTGTGTGGAGTTCGTTTACTGCGTATTAATCATTAGTAAGTTATAACCGACACTTAATAAGTTCCACTTTTAGGTTGGTAGCCGAAAAAGCATATTATATTATGCGAAACTTCTGATGTAATTTCAGCAAAGAAAATATTATGTGTTGTGGGACAAATATGTGGACATAATACAATACGTTAATATGTCGTGGTCTATATTGTGTGGTGTACACACGCGCTCCGTATATGTCATTATTACGATAATATCCAAAAATTACGATACCACGAACGCTCGATTGTTAATTATTATAATAATTATAATTATAATTATTATTATTACTATTATAATTTTTTTTTTTTTTTTTGTCCACAAGCGATTTCGATGAAATTTATAACGCTTTGACTGCGGCAACGAGGGCGTAAAAAACAACGTTTCACTTGAATTACTCGCGTGTAAAGCAGACCGTGAGTAATCGTTTGGTTTCAAGTAGCAGTTTTCCCCCTCATGTAGCTTTTTTGTCCGCGCTTACTGTCGAGTATTAACTTTTTTTCGTTTGTTGGACAAATGCAAATAATATTCGGAAAGAAAGTTGAGCAACCCTAATAAAATTCATTTTTTATATCGAACATTTGAGTTGTACCTACGTATGATTGGCTGTGTTGAATTACTCGACGTAATACAACAATTATAACATTGCGTACATTCAAAAGAAATGATTTCTTTTCGATTTTTAACAGACAATCGTGGTTTAAGGCAATTATGAATTTATTTCAGGTCGAAAATTAATACAATCAATGAATAGGTACATAATATTAAGTGGTCAAAATCGAACGACTATGGTCAAAAACTATTAATATTACAACATTGCAAATTATAAATGTCTAAAATAAAATTCAGTAATCTTCCTGAATCCGTTCAAAAATATAATAATTAAGTAGTGAGTGGCGGCACCAGTGGTGAGCCTGCAGGGTTGGCTCACCCTAAAATCTTCTCAATCCCCGGCTGGCCCATTCTGTATGATGTAATATTGTAATTTTGAAAATGTATGTTATATTTCTCTCAAGAAGTGTGGCAAATTGTTGGATATATTATGGCTTTACTCAGTAACATATCGAAGAGGGTTATTGAAGTTTTAAAAATTAGCTGGTATTACACTCGATAATGACTTTTATTTTTTATTAACCTGTAACTGTAAGTTGTTACCACCCGATAGATAAGGCGAATTTTGTTACACCGCTGGCCCTTTCCTTAAATCAGTGGTCACAGCTTAGCCCAACCAGATAAAAAAAATCTGGTGCCGCCACTGAGTAGTGCTTTAATAATTCACTTTGAGTATAAGTTTACTTATTAAAATACTCAAGGCATAATATAATATTGTGTAAAATAAAATAATAAAATTATTAACTTTGAGTACCTACCTGCTTAATTAATTAATCGTAATTCATAATTATTAGTTTGCATCCCAAAAATGAAGATAATATTATTCTATATCGCTGTGTTAAAACTGTTAAATGGAATCGCAGTTGAAGGTTTAAAAATCATAATTTGGTAACTAATTATCTAATTCGTTACAATAATATCAGTTTTCATAAAACTAAGTAAGTCATGATTTATTATTTCATCAAATCCTTGTAACTTTATTAAAAACCAATACCTATCTATATGTATATGCAATCAAATTAAAATTAATTACGTAATCAAATAATTTTTTTTTTCACTTTAAAAATGTCCATGGATAAAACCTTTTCAAAGTGAATGAATTTAGATAAAACCTTTTTAAAGTGAACGATTCGATATAGAACATTTTTAAAGTGAATAAATATTTATAGAATATATTTAAAATGTTCTTTAAATATTAGTGGAACACTGATACTGACAAAATAATAAATATTTTAGTATGTATTTTTATTTTTATTTAGACAATTATTTTAAAACTATTACAAACCATATTCGTTCATTGTGTTCTGTATTCTAATATTATACAAGATTATACGATGATTAAACAATATTAAGGGTGAAACACTGAGTAGTTAAATAATATTAATTGTGTTTATACTTTATGAAAAATGTTGTTGACGTAAGTTGTAGTTAAAGTTAATAATTACGCATACGTAATGTACAAAGTTATTGTGTCGTAAAATAAATCAATTAGACCACTACATTCCGAATAAAAAAAACAAACGACGTCCTTGTTGAACTCTCCCGCTGTCTTGACCATCACATACTTCCATTGTTTCTGACTTCAATGTTATCACAATATTACCTAAATAGTAGATACATCTCTATCTGAATTTCTTTCAAATTTTATCGCGTTACTATTAATCCCTCCTTACTGCTATTATATTCCATAGTGTATTATTATTTATTTCTCATTACTTTCAATTATTATTATAACATAATACAATTACTCATTAGTACGCATTATATTTTCTGCCTGTACACTTTTAACTATTGGTCTTTGATATTATATTAAATCTAAAATCACGCATTTTATAACTACCTATCTACCTATACCTATATTATTATATTAGGTATGTATTTAAATATCAACTGTAACTGAATAACATAATTTTGTAATCGTTTAATTGTTGTAACAACAGATTAGGTTAAAAGCTAAAAAATAATAACAAAAAAAAAAATCTGAAATGAACATTAATCATAGTTAGTTTTTTTTATAAAGTTCATTTCAAAAAAGGTGGGTAAGTGGATGTCACTCTGCTGTAAAGTAGGTTAGAAGTGGGTCACTGTATAATGGACAGTATTAAATTTGAATTCAATGATATAATATCACTGTATAAGAAAAACGATTCTGAGCGGAGACGGTATATCAGTCTATGTATTAGACATATATGATATATATACTTATCTATGGTATTAAAAAAAAATTGACCTATAATAGGTACCTATAATAAATTCCAAATTAATCATATCATAATATCTATTACGTACTTATAAGTTATAACGCGTTATACATCAACAAAAAACCGTGGTAAAATCATAGATATATAATAGTATACTTTAGAAGTTTCAAGTA